>NW_027182842.1:810000-897500 GCF_041146395.1 Eulemur rufifrons
TTTTTATTAGGCCCAGAGAGGAGAAGTGGGCATGTGTGTGGCAGGTGAAAAGTGCTGATCCTCTTTCAGTCTTAGGGTGAAAGAGGATCAGCAGTTTTCAGCCCGTTTCTTTAAGAATCCTTTGATTCATCACCTGGCAATCTACCATGGTTCTCTGGACCCCTCAATGCGTGGGACCCTTTAACTGGATACTTCCAAGAATTATGCTGCAGAGCTTTTGAAATAACCACTACGTGGAGAATTATTTGCCAGTTTTTGCAGCACCTTTCACCATAATTGTGACAAGGTTCGTCTCTGCCTCCTTAAACCAAGCTGGCTGCCATGGACAAAACCATGCTGAGGCCTACCTCACTTGGTATTGCCTATACTTGGTACTGGAGCCTGGCAAGAAGCCAGTCTTTTAAGTATCATTCCACCAACCTTTTTCCATTGTTTTAAAAGGCAGAGCACCTTTTGCCAGTTAGCAAATGAGTTGCTGGAGGGCACGTTGTTGTGTGGGGTCAGGTGGTGTGTGAGGGGGCAGGCGCTCTGCCAGTCCAGTGTTTTTTTTTTTAATCCTCAGAGAGGAGAAGTTGGCATGTGTGCAGCAGGTGAAAAGTGCGGATCCTGTTTTAGTCTTAGACTGAAACAGGATCCACATTTTCTGCCCGTTCCTTTAAGAATCATTTGACTCTTCTTCCGTGAATCCACCATGGTTCTCTATAACCCTCTATGCGTGGCCCCAGGTAACTAGCTGGTTCCAAGAAGTATGCCATAGAGCTTTTGAAATAACCACTACGTGGAGAATTATTTGCCAGTTTTTGCAGCACCTTTCACCATAATTGTGACAAGGTACTTCTCTGCCTCCTTAATCCCAAGATGGCTGCCAGGGAAAAAACTATGCTGAGGCCTAGCTCACTTGGTGTTGCCGATACTTGGTACGGGAGCGTGGAATAAAACCAGTCTTTCAAGTATCATTCCACCATCCTTTTTCCATTATTTTAAAAGGCATGGTACCGTTTGCCAGTTAGCATAAGAATGAGTCACTGGAGGGGACGTTTTTGTGTGGGGTCGTGTGGTGTGTGTGGGGGGGCAAGCCCTCTGTCAGTCCAGTGGTTTGTTTTTATTATGCCCAGAGAGGAGAAGTGGGCATGTGTGTGGCAGGTGAAAAGTGCGGATCCTGTTTCAGACTTAGACTGAAACAGGATCCGCACTTTTCAGCCCGTTCCTTTAAGACTCCTTTGATTCATTCTCAATGATGGTGGAATGGTGGTGACCTCCTGGATTCGTGCTCCTGGAGTGGAAGGCATGGGTCTCCCACTGCCCACAACCCTAGAGGTTCACTTCCCCACAAGAACGGTGGTGTGAATCCATGGAGAATCAGCGTGGGACAGAGAGAGAGAGCAAGAAAAGACTGAGGTGATTAGGGAAATAAATCACCAAAATCTGGAGAGTGCGGGATGGCCAATAGAGAAGGGAGCACGGGACAGCTGTACCCACCTCACCAGAGAGTGGGGTGGGTTCAGCCCCACAGGAAAGCATCTTGTTCCCCCTCTGACCTCCACACCCACTCAATTGAGGATCTGCCTGAAGTCGGTGCAGAATCGCCACGGGAGATGTGGGGCTCTGCAGAGAGGAGACATTGGCAGGAGGCATTTTGGACCCTGGAGTGCTGTGCGCAGCTGACGCACCTAGCAACTGTCTCCTATACGCGGGCGGTGGGGCTGCTTTGGTCCCGGCTCTAGCAGATGCCAAACTGCCTCGTATAGGTGGGCGGCTGGATTCTCCCGGTCCCCGGCTCCTCTGGCCTCTGCCGGTCCCTGAGCATTCAACCCCAGTGACAGTGATCTGCAGACGGGCGGCCGCCATTGTCGGGGTCCACAGCCTAAACGCTGAGGAGCGATTGGGTACCGGGCGCCTCCCTGGGCGGCTCCCTTCCCTAGTCCACGGACCCTGACTAGGAGCTCCACCTTTGTGTGAACACTGAGTGGTTCCCCAGTCACGAGAGAGTAGAGCGTGGACCTTGCAGACATTGGGGTGGGGCAGACCATCGCCCGCGGGAACTGCAGTGGCTGGGGCGTTGGGCGAATGAGGGCACCGCTCCACTCTCCCTATCCACTGTCTTTCTCACAGAGAGAGACAGAAGCCACCTCGGGAGAGGAAGAGGGGCAGCCCCCCCAGCGGAGCTAGCAAAATCCTGAACAATATGTGAAGGGCTCCCCCTAGTGACAGAGGAGGCAGCTTACCTGGCACTCACAGTGTGCCCCTATCCAGACTAAAGCTGAAAGAAGGGATCTTAAGGATTCATTCAGATGGGAAGGGCTCAGCGAAGGAACTCTAGGAGTATAAAGAATCAAGCTGAAACCATGCCCTCAAAGAGGATTACTAGTTCTCCACCAATTAACACAAAGCAGATTCCAAATAGCAACATGTCACAGGAAGAATTTCAAACATGGATCATAAATACGCTGAACATTATGCAAGAAAAAATGGATAATCAACACAAAGAAACCACAAAAAAGATCCAGGACTTGGAAGAAAAATTCACCAAAGAAATTGAAATACTGAAGAAAAATCAAACTGAACTCCTGGAAATGAAAAATTTATTCAAGGAGCTACAAAACACAGTGGAAAGTCTCAAGAGCAGGGTAGATCAAACAGAAGAAAGAATCTCAGAGATCGAAGATAACACTTTCCAATTAAATAAGGCAGTCACAGAGTTAAAACAAAGAAACATGAGAAATAATCATAGTCTACAAGAAATGTGGGATTATGTGAAGAAGCCTAACGTGAGAGTTATCGGCATTCCTGAGGGTGAAGAAGACAATAAGCAAGGGTTGAATAAAGTATCTGAAGATATAATTGAGGAAAATTTCCCAGGCCTTGCCAAATCTCTAGATACACAGGTTCAAGAAGCTCAAAGAACCTCTGAGAGATTCATACCAAATAGGAAGACACCACGTCATGTAGTTATCAGACTGACCAAAATATCCACTAACGAGGCCCTTCTTCAATCTGTAAGGAGAAAGAAACAAGTAACATACAAAGGAAAGCCCATCCGAATCACGCCAGATTTCTCAACTGAAACCTTACAAGCAAGAAGAGATTGGAGCCCCATTCTCACTCTTCTGAAACAGAATAATGCCCAGCCTAGAATCCTGTACCCAGATAAGCTCAGTTTTATATATGAAGGTGAAATTAAGACATTCTCAGATAAACAAAAACTCAGAGAATTCACCAAGACAAGAGCAGCTTTCCAAGAAGTATTCAAAACAGAGTTACACGTGGTCCAGCACAAGAAGGACCCTCGAATGTAACACTAATCAAGAGATAAATATGAAAACACAGTTATCATAATGGCTCAAGAGAGAAAACAGATCAATGAAATTCAACCCAACATGAGGAACAGCAATCTGTCTCGCTTATCAGTTCTCTCATTAAATGTGAATGGATTGAATTCCCCACTCAAGAGACATGGACTGGCCCAATGGATAAAAAAGATATAAGCCAAGTATCTGCTGTCTTCAGGAAACTCATCTAACCTGCAAGGATGCATTTAGACTGAAAATAAAAGGGTGGAAATCAATATTCCAAGCAAATGGAACCCAAAAGAAAGCTGGCGTGGCAGTTCTAATCTCCGATAACGTAGTTTTTACATCAACAAAAGTAAAGAAAGACAAAGATGGTTACTATATACTGGTGAAGGGTACAATTCAACAAGAAGACATAACTATACTTAACATATATGCACCCGATCTAGGTGCACCCAGATTCATAAAGCAAACCCTACTTGATCTGAACCAAATGATAGATAACAACACTTTAGTAGCCAGAGATTTTAACACGCCACTGACAGTTCAAGACAGATCCTCCAAACAAAAAATAAACAAAGAAATATTGGACGTAAATAGAATGCTAGAACAAATGGGCCTGACTGACATCTACAGGACATTCTACCCAAATACCACTGAATATAAGTTCTTCTCATCAGCTCATGGGACATTCTCCAAGATTGACCATATCTTAGGACATAAAGAATGTCTTAAAAAATTTAAAAATATAGAAATAATACCATGCAGCTTCTCGGATCACAGTGGAATAAAAGTAACAATGAACCCTAACAGAAATCCTCATTTCTACTCAAAGTCATGGAAGCTAAATAATCTTCTCCTGAACAATCATTTTATAAATGAAGAAATCAAGTCAGAAATCAAAAGATTCTTTGAATTAAACGACAAAGGAGATACAACTTATCAAAATCTGTGGGACACAGCTAAAGCAGTCCTGAGAGGAAAATTTATTTCCATAAATGCCTATACCAAAAAGACAGAAAACTTACAAATAGACAATCTAATGAATAGACTCAAAGAGCTGGAGAAGAAAGAAGAGACCAAACCCAAACCCAGCAGAAGGAAATTATTAAGATTAAATCAGAACTAAATGAAAAGGACCATAAGGGAGCATAAGGGAGATTAAACCAAACCATAACGGAGATTAATAAAACCAAAAGTTGGTTCTTTGAAAAAATAAACAAAATTGACACACTTCTGGCTAAACTAACCAAGAGCAGAAAAGAAAAATCTCTTATAACCTCGATCAGGAACACGAAAGGAGTAATCACGACTGATGCCACAGAGATACATGATATCATCTATGAATTCTACAAAAATCTTTATGCACACAAATTAGAAAACCTGGAGGAAATGGACAAATTCTTATAAACACACAGCCTTCCCAGGCTCAACCAGGAAGAAATAGAATTCCTGAATAGACCGATATCTAGATCTGAAATTGAAACAGCAATAAAAAACCTTCCCAAAAAGAAAAGCCCTGGACCAGATGGGTTCACACCTGAATTTTACCATACCTACAAAGAAGAACTGGTGCCCATCGTACATAAACTATTCTCCAATATAGAGAAGGATGGGATTCTCCCCAACACTTTTTACCAAGCCAACATAATCCTGATACCAAATCCAGGAAAGGATGCAACTAAAACAGAGAACTATAGACCAATTTCTCTTATGAATATAGATGCAAAAATTCTCAATAAAATTCTAACAAATCGAATCCAAGTGCTTATCAAAAAAATAATCCATCACGACCAAGTGGGCTTCATCCCAGAGATGCAGGGATGGTTTGACATATGGGAATGTAATTCATCACATAAATAGAAGCAAAAATAAAGATCAGATGATCCTCTCAATAGATGCAGAGAAAGCATTTGACAAAATTCAACACCCTTTTATGATAAGAACACTTAACAAAATAGGCATAGATGGGGCCTATATAAAAATGATACAAGCCATATACGACAAACCCTCAGCCAACATCATACTGAATGGGGAAAAACTGAAAGCATTCCCACTTAGAACTGGAACCAGACAAGGCTTACCACTGTCCCCATTACTTTTCTACATAGTATTGGAAGTCCTTGCAAGAGCTATCAGGCAAGAGAGCAGAATCAAGGGAGTTGAAATAGGGACAGAAGAGATCAAACTCTCACTCTTTGCTGATGATATGATGTTATATCTATAAAACCCCAAGGTTTCAACCAAGAGACTCCTGGAATTGATCAATGAATTCAGTAAAGTCTCAGGATACAAAATCAATACACACAAATCAGAGGCATTCATATATGCCAATAACAGTCAAATGGAAAACCAAATTAAGGACTCAATACCCTTCAAAGTAGCAACAAAGAAAATAAAATACCTAGGAATTTATTTAACTAAGGAGGTAAAGGACCTCTATAGGGAGAACTATGAAACACTGAGGAAGGAAATTGCAGAACATGTAAATAGGTGGAAAACCATACCATGCTCATGGATCGGTAGAATCAACATTGTTAAAATGTCTATACTGCCCAAAGTTATCTACAGATTCAATGCAATCCTTATTAAATTACCAACATCTTTTTTCACAGACATAGAAAAAATAATTTTACGCTTTGTATGGAACCAGGGAAGACCCCGTTTAGCAAAAGCAATCTTAAACAACAAAAACAAAATGGGAAGTATTAATTTGCCAGACTTCAAACTATACTACAAGGCTGTGGTTCTTAAAACAGCCTGGTACTGGCACAAGTGCAGGGACACAGACCAGTGGAACAGAACAGAAAATCCCAATATAAAACCATCCTCATATAGCCATCTAATCTTTGACAAAGCAGACAAAAACATACTCTGGGGAAAAGATTCCTTATTTAATAAATGGTGCTGGGAAAACTGGATATCCACATGTAGAAGACTAAAACAGGACACATAACTCTCACCTCTCACAAAAATCAAATCACAATGGTTAACAGACTTAAACCTAAGGTCAGAAACTATTAGAATTCTAGAAGAAAATGTAGGAAAGACTCTTACAGACATTGGCCTAGGCAAAGAATTTATGAAGAAGACCCCTAAAGCAATCACAGCAACAACAAAAATAAATAAATGGGACCTGATCAAATTAAAAAGCTTCTGCACAGCCAAAGAAACAGTCACGAGAGTAAATGGACAACCTACAGAATGGGAAAAAATTTTCGCATACTACACATCAGATAAAGGACTGATAACAAGAATCTATTTAGAACTCAGGAAAATCAGTAAGAAAAAATCAAACAACCCTATCAAAAAGTGGGCAAAGGACATAAATAGAAATTTTTCAAAAGAAGATATAAAAATGGCTAACAAACATATGAAAAAGTGTTCAACATCTCTAATCATCAGGGAAATGCAAATCAAAACCACAATGAGATATCACTTAACTCCAGTGGGAATGGCCTTTATCAAAAAGTCCCAAAACTATACATGTTGGTGTGGGTGTGGGGAGATAGGTACATTCATACACTGCTGGTGGGACTGTAAACTAGTGCAGCCCCTGTGGAAAGCAATGTGGAGATACCTTAAACAGATTCAAGTAGACCTACCATTCGATCCAGCAATTCCATTATTGGACATCTACCCAGAAGAACAAAAGTCATTCTATAAAAAAGACACCTGCACCTGAATGATTATAGCAGCACAATTCACAATCACAAAGATGTGGAAACAACCCAAATGCCCATCAATTCATGAATGGATTAGCAAAATGTGGTATATGTATACCATGGAATATTACTCAGCTATTAGAAATAATGGCGATATGGCATCTCTTTGGTTCTCCTGGAGAGAGCTGGATCCCATTCTATTAAGTGAAGTATCCCAAGAATGGAAAAATAAGCACCACATGTACTCACCAGCAAATTGGTTTCCCTGAGTGCACATTTGGGAACAACACCAATTGGGTATCGGACAGAGGTTGGGGCCGGGTGGAAGGGATGGGTGTATACCTACTTGATGAATGTGATGTGCACTGCCTGGGGAATGGACACCCTTCAAGTTCTAACTGGGGGGGATGGGGTGGGGGAGAGGAGGGGTGCACACCTACATGATGAATGTGATGTGCACTGACTAGGGAATGGACAAAATTGAAGCTCAGAATCGGGGGAAAGGGGAGGCATGGGGAATGTATATAGCCTGATCTTTTGTACCCCCATAATGAGCTAACAAACAAACAAACAAACAAACAAAAAAGAATCGTTTGATTCATCAGCTGGGAATACACCATGGTTCTTTAAAGACCTCTATGCGTGGGCCCAGGTAACTGGCTAGTTCCAAGAAGTATGCCACAGAGCTTTTGAAATAACCACTACGTTGAGAATTATTTGCTAGTTTTTGCACCACCTTTCACCATAATTGTGATAAGGTTCGTCCGTGCCTCCTTCAACCCAAGATGGCTGGGGCGGACAAAACTATGCTGAGGCCTAGTTCACTTGGTGTTGCCGATAGTTGGTACTGGAGCCTGGCAAGAAGCCATGCTATTAAGAGTCATTCCACCATCCTTTCTCCATCATTTTAAAAGGCAGAACACCTTTTTCCAGTTATCATAAGAATGAGTTGCTGGAGGGGACGTTTTTGAGTGGGGTCGGGTGGTGCGTTGAGGGGAAGGCTCTCTGTCTGTCTGGTGGTTTGTCTTTATTATGCCCAAAGAGGAGAGGTGGGCATGTGTGTGGCAGGTGAAAAGTACAGATCCTGTTTCAGTCTTAGACTGAAACAGGATCCGCACTTTTCAGCCAGTTCCTTTACGAATCCTTTGATTCATCAGCTGGGAATCCACCATGGCTGTCGAGACCCCTCTATGTGTGGGCCCAGGTAACTGGCTAGTTCCAAGATGTATGCCGTAGAGCTTTTGAAATAACCACTACGTTGAGAATTGTTTGCCAGTTTTTGCAGCACCTTTGACCATAATTGTGATAAGGTTCATCTGTGCCTCCTTAAACCCAAGCAGGCTGCCACGGACAAAACTATGCTGAGGCCTAGCTCCCTTGGTGTACCGATACATTTTACTGGAGCCTGGCAAGAAGCCATTTTTTTTAAGTACAATTCCACCGTCTTTTCTCCATTATTTTAAAAGGCAGTGCACCTTTAGCCAGTTAGCATAAAGATGAGTCACTGGAGCGGCTTTTTGTGTGGGGTTGGGTGTGTGTGGGAGGGCAGGCCCTCTGTCAGTCCGGTGGTTTGTTTTTATTATTCCCAGAGAGGAGAAGCGGGCACGTATAGGCAGGTGAAAACTTTGGATCCTGTTTCAGTCTGAAACAGTACCTCCGCTTTTGAGCCTGTTCCTTTTGGAATCCTTTAATTCATCAGTTGGGAATCCACCATGGTTCTCTAGACCTCCCTGAGCGTGGGCCCAGGTAACTGGCTAGTTCCAAGAAGTATGCCGCAGAGCTTTGGAAATAACCACTACATTGAGTATTATTTGCCAGTTTTTGCAGCAACTTTCACAATGATTGTGAAAAGGTTAGGCAGTGCATCCTGAAACCCAAGCTGGCTTCCACAGAAAAAACTACGGTTAGGCCAATCTCCCTTGGAGTTGCCGATAATTGGTACTGGTCCGTGGCAAGAAGCCATTCCTTTAAGTATCATTCCACCTTCCTTTCACAACTATTTTAAAAGGCAGAGCACCTATTGCCATTTAGCTTAAGGATGAGTCGCTGGAGGAAACGTTTTTGTGTGGGGTGGGAGAGGCAGAGCCAGGCCCTCTGTCAGTCCAGTGGTTTGTTTTTATTATCCCCGGAGAGGAGAAGTGGACATGTGTGTGGCAAGTGAAAAGTGTGGATCCTGTTTCAGTCTTAGACTGATACAGGATCGGCACTTTTCATCCTGTTCCTTTAAGAATCCTTTGCTTCATCAGCTGGGAATCCACCATAGTTCTCTACACCACACTATGTGTGGGCCCACTTAACAGGCTAGTTCAAAGAAGTATGCCAGAGAGCATTTGAAATAACCACTACCATGGAAATTATTTGCCAGCTTTTCCAGCACTTTTACCATAATTTTGATAAGGTTCATTTGTGCTTCCTTAAACCCTAGATGGCTTCCATGGACAAACCTATACTGAGGGTTCTCTCGCTTGGTGTTGCCAATACTTGGTACGGGAGTCTGACAAGAATCCAGTCTTTTAATTATCATTGCACCATCCTTTCTCCCTTATATTAAAAGGTGAGCAACTTTCGGCAGTTAGCATAAGGATGAGTCAACGGAGGGGATGTTTTTGGGTGGGATCGGGGTGGTTTGGGGGACAGTCCCTCTGTCAGTCTGGTTGCTTGTGTTTATTATGCCCAGACAGGGAAGTGGATATATTTGTGGCAGGTGAAATGTGCGGATCCTGTTTCAGTTAGACTGAAACAGTATCCGCACTTTTCAGCTGGTTCCATTAAAAATCCTTTGATTCATCAGCTGGGAATCCACCATGGTTCCTTAGAACCCTCCATGCATGGGCCCATGAACTGGCCTGTACCAAGATGTATGCTGCACAGCTTTTGAGATAAACACTACGTGTAGAATTATTTGCCAGTTTCTGCAGCACATATCACCATAATTGTGATAAGGATCGTCTGTGCCTCCTTAAACACAAGATGGCTGCCACGGAGAAAACTATGCTGAGGCCTAGGTCACTTGGATTTCACGACACTTGTTACTGGAGGCTGGAAGGAGGCCATTCTTTTAAGTATCATTCCACCATA
Organism: Eulemur rufifrons; assembly: GCF_041146395.1. Taxonomy (NCBI): domain Eukaryota; kingdom Metazoa; phylum Chordata; class Mammalia; order Primates; family Lemuridae; genus Eulemur; species Eulemur rufifrons. The sequence continues at coordinate 820,034 of NW_027182842.1, forward strand.
CTTTCCCCATTATTTTAAAATGCACGGAAACCTTTGCAAGTTAGCATAATAATTAGTAGCTGGAGGGGACATTTTTATTTGTGGGGTCGGTGTGGGTGGGGGGCGCAGGCCCTCTGTCAGTTCGCTGGATTGTTTTTATTTTCCCCAGACCGGAGAAGTGGGCATGTGTGTGGCAGGTGAAAAGTTCGGACCCCGTTTCTGTCTTAGACTGAAACAGAAACCGCACTTTTCACCCCGTTCCATTAAGAATCCCTTGCTTCATCAGCTGGGAATCCACCATGGGCCTCTAGACTGCTCTATGCGTGGGCCCAGTTAACTGGCTAGTTCAAAGAATTATGCCGCAGAGCTTTTCAAGTAACCACTACCATGAGAATTACTTGACCGCTTTTGCAGCACCTTTCACCATAATTGTGATAAGGTTCATCTGTGCCTCCTTAAACCCAAGATGGCTGCCAGGGACAAACGTGTGCTGAGGCCTAGGTGACTTGCTGTTGCGAATACTTGGTATGGGAGTCTGGCAATAAGCCAGTCTTTTAGGTATAATTCCACCATTCTATCTCCATTATTTTAAAAGGCAGAGGACGTATTGCCAGATAGCATAAGGATCAGTCGCTGGAGGGCACGATTTTGTGTGGGGTGGTGGGGGGCGGGGGCAGGCCATCTGTCAATCCGATGGGTTGTTTTTGTTATCCCTAGAGAGGAGAAGTGGGCATGTGTGTTGCAGGCAAAAAGTCAGAATCCTGTTTCAGTCAGGATCTGCACTTTTCAGCCTGTTCCTTTAAGAATCCTTAGATTCATCACCTTGGAATCCACCATGGTTCTCTAGACCCCTCTATGCGTGGGCCCAGGTAACTGGCTTCTTCCAAGAAGTATGCCACAGAGCTTTTGAATTAAACAGTACGTTGAGAATTATTTGCCGGGTTTTCAGCACGTTTCACCATAATTATGATAAAGTTTGTATGTGCCTCCTTAAACCCAACATGGCTGCCATGGGCATAACTATGCTGAGGCGTAGCTGACTTGGTGTTGCCTATTTTTGTTAGTGGAGACTGACAAGAAGCCATTCTTCTAAGTATCACTCCACCGTCCTTTCTCCATTGTTTAAAAATGCAGGGAAATTTTGCAAGTTAGCATAATAATTAGTAGCTGGAGGGGAATTTTTTTGGGGGGGATCTGCGTGGGTGGAAGGGGGGCAGGCCCTTTGTCAGTTCGCTGGTTTGTTTTTATTATCCCCAGAGAGGAAAAGTGGGCATGTGTGTGGCAGGTGAAAAGTGTGCGTCCTGTTTCAGTCTTAGACAGACACAGGATCTGCACTTTTCACCCCGTTCCATTAAGAATCCTTTGCTTCATCAGCTGGGAATCCACCATGGTTCTCTAGACCCCTCTTTTAGTGCACACAGAAAACTGCCTGGTTCCAAGAAGTTTTCCTCAGAGCTTTTGAAATAACCACTACTATGGAAATTATTTGCCAGCTTTTCCAGCACTTTTACCATAATTTTGATAAGGTTCATCTGTGCTTCCTAAAACCCTAGATGGCAGCCACGGACAAACCTATGCTGACACCTAGGTCACTTCCTGTTGCCAATAATTGGTATGGGAGTCTGGCAAAAGGCCAGTATTTTAAGTATAATTCCACCATCCTATCTTCATTATTTTAAAACGCAGAGGACCTTTCGCCAGATAGCATAAGAATGAGTCGCTGGAGGGGACCTTTTTGTGTACAGTGTTGGGGGGCGGGGGAGGACATCTGTCAATCCGATTGATTGTTTTTATTATCCCTAGAGAGGAGAAGTGGGCATGTGTGTTGCAGGCAAAAAGTGCATATAGTGTTTCAGTCTCAGACTGAAACAGGATCCGCACTTTTCAGCCTGTTCCTTTAAGAATCCTTTGATTCATCACCTGGGAATCCATCATGGTTCTCTAGACCCCTCTATGCGTGGGCCCAGAAAACTGCCGGGTTCCAAGAAGTATTCCACAGAGCTTTTGAAAAAACCACTACGTTGAGAATTATTTGCCAGGTTTTGCAGCACCTTTCATCATAATTGTCATAAGGTTCGTCTCGAGATGGCTGCCATGGACAAAACTATGCTGAGGCCGAGCTCACTTTGTGTGGCCGATCCTTGGTACTGGAGACTGGAAAGAATACATTCTTTTAAGTATCATTTCACCATCCTTCTCCACTATTTTAAAAGTCAGAGCACCTTTTGGCAGTTAGAATAACAAGGAGTCACTGGACGGGAAGTTTTTATGTGGGGTCTGGGGGCTGGTGCGGCAAGCCCTCCGCCAGTTCTGTGGTTTCTTTTTATTATCCCCAGAGAGGAGAAGTGGGCATGTGTTTGGCAGGTGAAAAGTGCAGATCCTGTTTCAGAGTATGAAACAGGATCCGCATGTTCATCCTGTTCCTTTAAGAATCCTTTGCTTCATCAGCTGGGAATCCACCATAGTTCTCTACACCGCACTATGCGTGGGCCCAGTTAACTGGCTAGTTCAAAGAAGTATGCCGCAGAGCTTTTGAAATAACCACTACCATGAGAATTATTTAACAGCTTTCGCAGCACCTTTTATTATAATTGTTATAAGGTTCATCTGTGTCTCCTTAAACCCAAGATGGCTGCCATGGACAAACCTATGCTGAGGCCTACGTCACTTGCTGTTGCCAATACTTGGTATGGGAATCTGGCAATAAGCCAGTCTTTTAGGTATAATTCTACCATCCTATCTCCAGTTTTTTAAAAGGCTTATGACCTTTCACCAGATAGCATAAGGACGAGTCGCTGGAGCAGACTATTTTGTGTGGGGTGGTGGGGGCCGGGGGCAGGGCATCTGTAAATCCGATGGGCTGTTTTTGTTATCCCTAGAGATGAGAAGGGCGAATGTGTGTTGCAGGCAAAATGTGCGGATCCTGTTTCACACTTAGACTGAAACAGGATCTGCACTTTTGAGCCTGTTCCTTTAAGAATCCTTTGATTCATCACCTGGGAATCCACCATGGTTCTCTAGACCTCTCTTTGCATGGGCACAGGTAACTGGCTTGTTCCAAGAAGTATGCGACAGAGCTTTTGAATTAACCAGTACTTTTAGAATTGTCAGGTTTTTAGCATGTTTAACCGTAATTGTGATAACGTTTGAATGTGCCTCCTTAAACCCAAGATGGCTGCCACGGATATAAATATGCTGAGGCATAGCTGACTTGTTGATGCCTATTTTTGTTAGTGGAGACTGACAAGAAGACATTCTTCTAAGTATCATCCCACGATCATTTTTCCATTGCGTAAAAATGGAGGGAAATTTTGCAAGTTAGTATTATAATTAGATGTAGGGTACGTATTTTTTTTTCTTTTTTTGTGGGGTAGGAGTGGATGGGCGTTTCAGGCCCTCTGTGAGTTCGCTGGTTTTCTTTTATTATCCCCAGAGAGGACAAGTGGGCATGTGTTTGGCAGGTGAAAAGTGTGGATTCTATTTCAGAGAATTAAACAGGATCCACATGGTCATCCCATTCCTTTAAGAATCCTTTGCTTCATCAGCTGGGAATCCACCATGGTTCTATATACTCCTCTATGCGTTGGCACAGGTAACTGGCTTGTTCCAAGAAGTATGCCGCAGAGCTTTTCAATTAACCAGTACGTTGAAAATTATTTGCAGGTTTTCAGCATTTCACCCTAATTGTAATAACGTTTGTATGTGCCTCCTGAAACCCAAGATGGCTGCGACGGACATAACTATGCTGAGGTGTAGCCGACTTGGTGTTGCCTATTTTTGTCAGCGGAGACTAACAAGAAGCCATTCTAAGTATAAGCCCACCGTCATTTTTCCATTGTTAAAAAATGCAGGGAAATTTTGCAAGTTAGCTTTATAATTAGTAGCTGGAGGGTACGTTTTTTTTTTTTTTTTCATCGGGTCGGTGTCGATGGGGGGGTCAGGCCCTCTATAAATTTGCTGGTTTGTTTTTATTATCCCCAGAGAGGGGAAGTCGGCATTTGATGGCAGCTGAAAAGTGCGGATACTCTTTCAGAGAATAAAACAGCATTCGCATGGTCATCCCGTTCCTTTAAGAATCCTGGAAGGGCGCGGTGGCTCATGCCTGTAATCCTAGCACTCTGGGAGGCCGAGGCGGGTGGATCGCTCGAGGTCAGGAGTTCGAGACCAGCCTGAGCAAGAGCGAGACCCCGTCTCTACTAAAAATAGAAAGACATTATATGGACAACTAAAAATCTATATAGAAAAAATTAGCCGGGCATAGTGGCGCATGCCTGTAGTCCCAGCTACTCGGGAGGCTGAGGCAGTAGGATCGTTTAAGCCGAGGAGTCTGAGGTTGCTGTGAACTAAGCTGACGCCACGGCACTCACTCTAGCCTGGGCAACAAATTGAGACTCTGTCTCAACAAAAAAAAAAAAAAAAAAAGAATCCTTTGCTTCATCAGCTGGGAATCCACCATGGTTCTATATACTCCTCTATGCGTGGGCACAGGTACCTGGCTTGTTCCAAGAAGTATGCCGCAGAGCTTTTCAATTAACCACTACGTTGAAAATTATTTGCAGGTTTTCAGCGTTTCACCATAATTGTGATAAGGTTTGTATGTGCCTGCTGAAACCCAAGATGGCTGCCACGGACATAACTATGCTGAGGCGTAGCTCACTTGGTGTTTCCTATTTTTGTCAGTGGAGACTGACAAGAAGCCATTCTTTTAAGTATAATCCCACCATGATTTTTCCATTGTTTAAAAATGCAGGGAAATTGTGCAAGTTAGCATTATAATTAGTAGCTGGAGGGTACTTTTTTTTTTTTTTTGTGGTGTCGGTGTGGATGGGGGTGCAAGGCCCTCTAGATGTTCGCTGGTTTGTTTTTATTATCCCCAGAGAGGAGAAGTGGGCATGTTGTTGGCAGGTGAAAAGTGCGGATTCTGTTTCAAAGAATTAAACAGGATCCGCATGGTCATCCGCTTCCTTTAAGAATCCTTTGCTTCATCAGCTGGGAAACCACCATGGTTCTATATACTCCCGTATGGGTGGGCACAGGTGACTGGCTTGTTCCAAGAAGTATGCCACAGAGGTTTTCAAATAAAAAGTACATTGAAAATTATTTGCAGGTGTTCAGCATTTCATCATAATTGCGACAACGTTTGTATGTGCCTTGAAACCCAAGATGGCTGCCACAGACATAACTATGCTGAGGCGTAGCTGACTTGGTTTTGCCGATTTTTGTTAGCGGAGACAGACAAGAAGCCATTCTTCTAAGTATCATGCCGCCATCATTTTTCCGTTGGTTAAAAATGAAGGGAAATTTTGGAACTTAGCATTATAATTAGTAGCTGGAGGGTACGATTTTTTGTGTGTGTGTGGTCGATGTGGATGGGGGGGTCAGGCCCTCTGTCAGTTCGCTGGTTAGTTTTTATTATCCCCAGAGAGGAGAAGTGGGCATGTGTTTGGCAGGTGAAAAGGGCGGATTCTGTTTCAGAGAATTAACGATGATCCCCATGGTCATCCCGTTCCTTAAATAATCCTTTACTTCATCAGCTGGAAATCCACCATGGTTCTATATACTCCTCTTTGCGTGGGAACAGGTAAGTGGCTTGTTCCAAGAAGTATGCCGCAGAGCTTTTCAATTAACCGGTACGTTGAAAATTATTTGCAGGTGTTCAGAGTTTCACCATAATTGTGATAACGTTTGTTTGTGCCTCCTGAAACCCAAGATGGCTGCCACGAACATAACTATGCTGAGGCCTAGCTGGCTTGGTTTTGCCTATTTTTGTTAGTGGAGACTGACAAGAATCCATTCTTCTAAGTATCATCTCACCATCATTTTTCCATTGTTTAAAAATGCAGGAAAATTTTGCAAGTTAGCATTATAATTAGTAGCTGGAGGCTACGGTGTTTTTTTTTTTTTCCTGTGGGGTCGGTGTGGATGTGTTGGTCAGGCCCTCTGTCAGTTCGCTGGTTTGTTTTTATTATCCCCAGAGAGGAGAAGTGGGTATTAGTATGGCAGGTGAAAACTGCGGATCTGTTTCAGAGAATTCAACAGGATCCGCATGGTAATCCCGTTCCTTTAAGAATCCTTTGCTTCATGAGCTGGGAATCCACCATGGTTCTATATACTTCTCTATGCGTGGGCACAGGAAACTGGCTTGTTCCAAGAAGTATGCCTCAGAGCTTTTCAATTAACCAGTATGTTGAAAATCCTTCACAGGTTTTCAGCGTTTCACCATAATTGTGATAACGTGTGTATGTGCCTACTGAAACCAAATATGGCTGCTACGGACATAACTATGCTGAGGCGTAGCTGACTTGGTGTTGCCTATTTTTGTCAGTGGAGACTGACAAGAAGCCATTCTTCTAAGTATCATCCCACTATCATTTCTCCATTGTTTAAAAATGCAGGGAAATTTTCCAAATTGGCATTATAATTAGTAGCTGGAGGGTACTTTTTTTTTTGTGGGGTCAGTCAGGATGGGTGTTCAGGCCCTCTGTCAGATCACTGGTTTGTTTTTATTATCCCCAGAGAAGAGTAGTGGGCATGTGTTTGGCAGGTGAAAAGTTCGGATTCTGTTTCAGAGAATGAAACAGGATCCGCATGCTCATCCCGTTCCTTTTGGAAACTTTTGCTTCATCAGCTGGGAATCCACCATGGTTCTATATACTCCTCTATGTGTGGGCACAGGTAACTGGCTTGTTCCAAGAAGTATGCCGCAGAGCTTTTCAATTAAGCAGTACGTTGAAAATTATTTGCAGGTTTTCAGCGTATCACCATAATTTTGATAACGTTTGTATGTGCTCCTGAAACCCAATATGGCTGCCAAGGACATAAGTATGCTGAGGCGTAGCTGACTTGGTGTTCCTTTTTTTGTTAGTGGAGACTGACAAGAAGCCATTCTTCTAAGTATCATCCCACCACCATTTTTCCATTGTTTTAAAATGCAGGGAAATTTTGCAAGTTAGCATTATAATTAGTAGCTGGAGGGTACGGTTTTTTTTTGTGTGTGGTCGATGTGGATGGGGGGGGTCAGGCCCTGTGTCAGTTAGCTGGTTAGTTTTTATTGTCCCCAGAGAGGAGAAGTGGGCATGTGTTTGGCAGGTTAAAAGGGCGGATTCTGTTTCAGAGAATTAACGATGATCCCCATGCCTATCCCGTTCCTTTAATAATCCTTTACTTCATCAGCTGGAAATCCACCATGGTTCTATATACTCCTCTTTGTGTGGGAACAGGTAACTGGCTTGTTCCAAGAAGTATGCCGCAGAGCTTTTCAATTAACAACTACGTTGAAAATTATTTGCAGGTGTTCAGCGTTTCACCATAATTGTGATAACGTTTGTTTGTGCCTCCTGAAACCCAAGAAGGCTGCGACGGACATAACTATCCTGCGGAGTAGCTGACTTGGTGTTGCCTATTTTTGTTAGTGGAGACTGACAAGAAGCCATTCTTCTAAGTATCATCCCACCACCATTTTTCCATTGTTTTAAAATGCAGGGAAATTTTGCAAGTTAGTATTATAATTAGTAGCTGGAGGGTACTTTTTTTTTTTTGTGGGGTCGGTGTGGATTGGGGTGCAAGGCCCTCTAGATGTTTGCTGGTTTGTTTTTATTATCCCCAGAGAGGAGAAGTGGGCATGTTGTTGGCAGGTGAAAAGTGCGGATTCTGTTTCAAAGAATTAAACATGATCCGCATGGTCATCGGCTTCCTTTAAGAATCCTTTGCTTCATCAGCTTGGAAACCACCATGATTCTATATACTCCCGTATGGGTGGGCACAGGTTACTGGCTTGTTCCAAGAAGTATGCCACAGAGGTTTTCAAATAAAAAGTACATTGAAAATTATTTGCAGGTGTTCAGCGTTTCATCATAATTGCGACAACGTTTGTATGTGCCTTGAAACCCAAGATGGCTGCCACAGACATAACTATGCTGAGGCGTAGCTGACTTGGTTTTGCCGATTTTTGTTAGTGGAGACTGACAAGAAGCCATTCTTCTAAGTATCATGCCGCCATCATTTTTCCGTTGGTTAAAAATGAAGGGAAATTTTGGAAGTTAGCATTATAATTAGTAGCTGGAGGGTACGGTTTTTTTGTGTGTGTGTGGTCGATGTGGATGGGGGGGTCAGGCCCTGTGTCAGTTAGCTGGTTAGTTTTTATTGTCCCCAGAGAGGAGAAGTGGGCATGTGTTTGGCAGGTTAAAAGGGCGGATTCTGTTTCAGAGAATTAACGATGATCCCCATGCCTATCCCGTTCCTTTAATAATCCTTTACTTCATCAGCTGGAAATCCACCATGGTTCTATATACTCCTCTTTGTGTGGGAACAGGTAACTGGCTTGTTCCAAGAAGTATGCCGCAGAGCTTTTCAATTAACAACTACGTTGAAAATTATTTGCAGGTGTTCAGCGTTTCACCATAATTGTGATAACGTTTGTTTGTGCCTCCTGAAACCGAAGAAGGCTGCGACGGACATAACTATCCTGCGGAGTAGCTGACTTGGTGTTGCCTATTTTTGTTAGTGGAGACTGACAAGAAGCCATTCTTCTAAGTATCATCCCACCACCATTTTTCCATTGTTTTAAAATGCAGGGAAATTTTGCAAGTTAGTATTATAATTAGTAGCTGGAGGGTACATTTTTTTTTTGTGGGGTCAGTGTGGATGGGGGTGCAAGGCCCTCTAGATGTTCGCTGGTTTGTTTTTATTATCCCCAGAGAGGAGAAGTGGGCATGTTGTTGGCAGGTGAAAAGTGCGGATTCTGTTTCAGAGAATTAAACAGGATCCGCATGGTCATCCGCTTCCTTTAAGAATCCTTTGCTTCATCAGCTGGGAAACCACCATGGTTCTATATACTCCCGTATGGGTGGGCACAGGTTACTGGCTTGTTCCAAGAAGTATGCCACAGAGGTTTTCAAATAAAAAGTACATTGAAAATTATTTGCAGGTGTTCAGCGTTTCATCATAATTGCGACAACGTTTGTATGTGCCTTGAAACCCAAGATGGCTGCCACAGACATAACTATGCTGAGGCGTAGCTGACTTGGTTTTGCCGATTTTTGTTAGTGGAGACTGACAAGAAGCCATTCTTCTAAGTATCATGCCGCCATCATTTTTCCGTTGGTTAAAAATGAAGGGAAATTTTGGAAGTTAGCAATATAATTAGTAGCTGGAGGGTACGGTTTTTTTTGTGTGTGTGGTCGATGTGGATGGGGGGGTCAGGCCCTGTGTCAGTTAGCTGGTTAGTTTTTATTATCCCCAGAGAGGAGAAGTGGGCATGTGTTTGGCAGGTGAAAAGGGCGGATTCTGTTTCAGAGAATTAACGATGATCCCCATGGTCATCCCATTCCTTTAATAATCCTTTATTTCACCAGCTGGAAATCCTCCATGGTTCTATATACTCCTCTTTGCGTGGGAACAGGTAAGTGGCTTGTTCCAAGAAGTATGCCGCAGAGCTTTTCAATTAACCACTACGTTGAAAATTATTTGCAGGTGTTCAGCGTTTCACCATAATTGTGATAACGTTTGTTTGTGCCTCCTGAAACCCAAGATGCCTGCCACGAACATAACTATGCTGAGGCGTAGCTGACTTGGTTTTGCCTATTTTTGTTAGTGGAGACTGAAAAGAATCCATTCTTCTAAGTGTCATCTCACCATCATTTTTCCATTGTTTAAAAATGCAGGGAAATTTTGCAAGTTAGCATTATAATTAGTAGCTGGAGGCTACGGTGTTTTTTTTTTTTTTTTCCTGTGGGGTCGGTGTGGATGTGTTGGTCAGGCCCTCTGTCAGTTCGCTGGTTTGTTTTTATTATCCCCAGAGAGGAGAAGTGGGTACTAGTATGGCAGGTGATAACTGCGGATCTGTTTCAGAGAATTCAACAGGATCCGCATGGTAATCCCGTTCCTTTAAGAATCCTTTGCTTCATGAGCTGGGAATCCACCATGGTTCTATATACTTCTCTATTCGTGGGCACAGGAAACTGGCTTGTTCCAAGAAGTATGCCTCAGAGCTTTTCAATTAACCAGTATGTTGAAAATCCTTTGCAGGTTTTCAGCGTTTCACCATAATTGTGATAACGTGTGTATGTGCCTACTGAAACCAAATATGGCTACTACGGACATAACTATGCTGAGGCGTAGCTGACTTGGTGTTGCCTATTTTTCTCAGTGGAGACTGACAAGAAGCCATTCTTCTAAGTATCATCCCACCATCATTTCTCCATTGTTTAAAAATGCAGGGAAATTTTGCAAATTGGCATTATAATTAGTAGCTGGAGGGTACTTTTTTTTTTTTTGTGGGGTCGATCAGGATGGGTGTTCAGGCCCTCTGTCAGATCGCTGGTGTGTTATTATTATCCCCAGAGAATAGTAGTGGGCATGTGTTTGGCAGGTGAAAAGTGCGGATTCTGTTTCAGAGAATTAAACAGGATCCGCATGGTCATCTCATTCCTTTAAGAATCCTTTGCTTCATCAGCTGGGATTCCACCATGTTTCTATATACTCCTCTATGCGTGGGCACAGGTACCTGGTTTGTTCCAAGAAGTATGCTGGAGAGTTTTCAAATTAACCAGTACGTTGAAAATTATTTGCAGGTTTTCAGCGTTTCACCATAATTTTGATAACGTTTGTATGTGCCTCCTGAAAGCCAAGAAGGCTGCGACGGACATAACTATGCTGAGGAGTAGCTGACTTGGTGTTGCCTATTTTTGTTAGTGGAGACAGACAAGAAGCCATTCTTCTAAGTATCATCCCACCACCATTTTTCCATTGTTTTAAATGCAGGGAAATTTTGCAAGTTAGCATTATAATTAGTAGCTGGAGGGTACGGTTTTTTTTTTGTGTGTGGGCGATGTGGATGGGGGGGTCAGGCCCTCTGTCAGTTCGCTTGTTAATTTTTATTATCCCCAGAGAGGAGAAGTGGGCATGTGTTTGGCAGGAGAAAAGGGCGGATTCTGTTTCAGAGAATTAACGTTGATCCCCATGGTCATCCCGTTCCTTTAATAATCCTTTACTTCATCAGCTGGAAATCCACCATGGTTCTATATACTCCTCTTTGCGTGGGAACAGGTAACTGGCTTGTTCCAAGAAGTATGCCGCAGAGCTTTTCAATTAACCAGTACGTTGAAAATTATTTCCAGGTGTTCAGAGTTTCACCATAATTGTGATAACGTTTGTTTGTGCCTCCTGAAACCCAAGAAGGCTGCGACGGACATAACGATGCTGAGGCGTAGCTGACTTGGTTTTGCCTATTTTTGTTAGTGGAGACTGACAAGAATCCTTTCTTCTAAGTATCATCTCACCATCATTTTTCCATTGTTTCAAAATGCAGGAAAATTTTGCAAGTTAGCATTATAATTAGTAGCTGGAGGCTACGGTGTTTTTTTTTTTTTTTTTCCTGTGGGGTCGGTGTGGATGTGTTGGTCAGGCCCTCTGTTAGTTCGCTGGTTTGTTTTTATTATCCCCAGAGATGAGAAGTGGGTATTAGTATGGCAGGTGAAAACTGCGGATCTGTTTCAGAGAATTAAACAGGATCCCCATGGTAATCCCGTTCCTTTAAGAATCCTTTGCTTCATGAGCTGGGAATCCACCATGATTCTATATACTTCTCTATGCGTGGGCACAGGAAACTGGCTTGTTCCAAGAAGTATGCCTCAGAGCTTTTCAATTAACCAGTATGTTGAAAATCCTTTGCAGGTTTTCAGCGTTTCACCATAATTGTGATAACGTGTGTATGTGTCTCCTGAAACCAAATATGGCTGCTACGGACATAACTATGCTGAGGCGTAGCTGACTTGGTGTTGCCTATTTTTCTCAGTGGAGACTGACAAGAAGCCATTCTTCTAAGTATCATCCCACCATCATTTCTCCATTGTTTAAAAATGCAGGGAAATTTTGCAAATTGGCATTATAATTAGTAGCTGGAGGGTACTTTTTTTTTTGTGGGGTCGGTCAGGATGGGTGTTCAGGCCCTCTGTCAGATCGCTGGTTTGTTTTTATTATCCCCAGAGAAGAGTAATGGGCATGTGTTTGGCAGGTGAAAAGTGCGGATTCTGTTTCAGAGAATTAAACAGGATCCGCATGGTCATCTCATTCCTTTAAGAATCCTTTGCTTCATCAGCTGGCATTCCACCATGTTTCTATATACTCCTCTATGCGTGGGCACAGGTACCTGGCTTGTTCCAAGAAGTATGCTGGAGAGTTTTCAAATTAACCAGTACGTTGAAAATTATTTGCAGGTTTTCAGCGTTTCACCATAATTGTGATAACGTTTGTTTGTGCCTCCTGAAACCCAAGAAGGCTGCTATGGACATAACTATGCTGAGGAGTAGCTGACTTGGTGTTGCCTATTTTTGTTAGTGGAGACAGACAAGAAGCCATTCTTCTAAGTATCATCCCACCACCATTTTTCCATTGTTTTAAAATGCAGGGAAATTTTGCAAGTTAGCAATATAATTAGTAGCTGGAGGGTACGGTTTTTTTTTTTTTTTTTGTGGTCGATGTGGATGGGGGGGTCAGGCCCTCTGTCAGTTCGCTGGTTAGTTTTTATTATCCCCAGAGAGGAGAAGTGGGCATGTGTTTGGCAGGTGAAAAGGGCGTATTGTGTTTCAGAGAATTAACGATGATCCCCATGGTCATCCCGTTCCTTTAATAATCCTTTACTTCATCAGCTGGAAATCCACCATGGTTCTATATACTCCTCTTTGCGTGGGAACAGGTAACTGGCTTGTTCCAAGAAGTGAGCCGCAGAGCTTTTCAATTAACCACTACGTTGAAAATTATTTGCAGGTGTCCAGTGTTTAACCCTAACCAGAACCCCTAAAGATAACCCTGAACCCTATCCCTAACCCCAGCAGTAAACTTTAACCCTAAACCTAAGCCCAACCCGTAACCCTAATCCTATCCTTTTACCCTAAAACTAACCCCTAAACCTAACACCTATACCTCACCCTAACTCTAACCCCAATCCTAATTCTAACCATACCCCTTCATAAAACACTAACTCCTAACCGCTAACCCTAACACTAACCAAAAACCCTAATCACTAATCCCTAACCCTAACGCTTAACCTTTACCCTAACCGTTAACCCTCACCCTAAATCTTAACACTGACCCTAACCTTAACCTTTAACTCTAAGCCTAACCCTTAAGCCTACAGTAAGGAAGACCCTTAATGCTAATGGGATCCCTTATCCCTAACCCTAACACTACAGCTAAAAATAACCCTAACCTTGGATCCTTAAACCTAACCCCTAACACTTACTTTAACCCAAACCCTAACCCTAATCCTAAGCATTAAACCTAACCCTATCTCTTAACCCTAACGCTAGCCCTTACGCTAACGCCTAGATCTAACCCTAAATCTAACCTACCGCCTAATTCTAACCTTAAGCCCTAATGCTAACACTAACCCTGAACCCTAAACCTACCCGTAACCCTTAACACTAACCCTATCCGTGAACCTTAACCTTGACCCTAACCATTACCCGCACCCAAGCATTTAACCCTGACCCTAACCCTAATCCTTAATGCTAACCCTAACACTAAACCCTAACCCTAAGCCCAACACTTAACCCTAATCCTATCCCTTAACCCTAACCCTAACCCTAACCCTAATGCTAACCCCTAAACGTAACCCTAACAGTGACCAGTAAACCCAACCCTAACCCCTAACACAAACCATAGCACATAACTCTAACCCTAAAACTAACCCTAACCCTAACCCTAAACCCTAACTCTTAACCTTAACACTAAGTATTAACTCTCACGCTAACCTTTAATCCTAACCCTAATCCTAATCTTCAACCCTAAACCTAACACTTAAACCTAACCCTGTACCAAACCCTAACCCCTCATTTTAACCCTACCCGTAAACCTCAACCCTATACCAAAGTGTAACCGTGAAACCTAAGAGTAACATTTGACCCTAACCCTAATCCCTAACCCTAAGCCCTCACCCTAACACTAAACTTCATCCTTAACCCTAACCAGAATCCTAACCCTAAATCTAATTCTCAGACTTCTTGCTTTCTTAGAGTTTAGAAAGCCTGCAATCCTCCCATGCCATGCGTGAAAGGAGGCTCTACCACTGTGTCCTGCATGAAACCCACGGGCCCATACCCAGAGTATGATAGAGTGGGTTCCCGGGTACAATCCCAGCCCCCTAAACTCCCCCCGCCCGCCTAATGCAGACAGGGCCTGTGCGCTAAGCATAAACAATACCTTTAACAGATAACCCTAACCCTGAACATAACACCCAACCCTGTTCCTATTTCTCCCCTTAACACGTAAACCTCACCGTGCGCCTAACTTTAACCTCTTATCCTAACGTTAATGCATAACCCATTTCCTGAGAACAACCCCTATCCCATAATTCTAACCCTATCTCCTAGTCATCACTGTGACACCTAATCCCTAACCCTAATTCTAAACCGCTAACCCTAACCGTAACCCTACCTACAACCCTAACACTGACAGTAACCCTTACTTCTAACCCCAACGCTATGCCTAACAAAAACCCTAACCCTTGACCCTAATGCTTCAACCTAACCTCTAAGCCTTACCCTAACCCTTAACCCTAATCCTAATCCTAACCATTAAACCTAACCCTAGCTCTTAAAGCTAACCCTAAACCTTACCCTCCCGACTAGACCTAAACCTGACACTAACCTAACACCTAATCCTAACCAGAACCCCTAAAGCTAACCCTGAACCCTATCCCTAACCCTAGCAGTGAACTTTAACCCTAAACCTAAGCCCAACCCGTAACCCTAATCCTATCCTTTTACCCTAAAACTAACCCCTAAACCTAACCCCTATACCTCACCCTAACTCTAACCCCAATCCTAATTCTAACCATACCGCTTCATAAAACACTAACTCCTAACCGCTAACCCTAAAACTAACCAAAAACCCTAATCACTAATCCCTAACCCTAACGCTTAACCTTTACCCTAACCGTTAACCCTCACCCTAAATCTTAACACTGACCCTAACCTTAACCTTTAACTCTAAGCCTAACCCTTAACCCTACAGTAAGGATGACCCTTAATGCTAATGGGATCCCTTATCCCTAACCCTAACACTACAGCTAAAAATAACCCTAACCTTGGATCCTTAAACCTAACCCCTAACACTTACTTTAACCCCAAACCCTAACCCTAATCCTAAGCATTAAACCTAACCCTATCTCTTAACCCTAACGCTAGCCCTTACCCTAACGCCTAGATCTAACCCTAAATCTAACCTACCGCCTAATCCTAACCTTAAGCCCTAATGCTAACAATAACCCTGAACCCTAAACCTACCCGTAACCCTTAACACTAACCCTATCCGTGAACCTAAACCCTGACCCTAACCATTACCCGCACCCAAGCATTTAACCCTGACCCTAACCCTAATCCTTAATGATAACCTTAACACTGAATCCTAACCCTAAGCCCAACACTGAACCCTAATCCTATCCCTTAACCCTAACGCTAACCCTAATGCTACCCCCAAAACGTAACCCTAACTGTGACCAGTTAACCTAACCCTAACCTCTAACACAAACCATAGCACATAACTCTAACCCTAAAACTAACCCTAACCCTAACCCTAACCCTAAACCCTAACTCTTAACCTTAACCCTAAGCGTTAACTCTCACGCTAACCTTTAATGCTAACCCTAATCCTAATCTTCAACCCTAAACCTAACACTTAACCCTAACCCTGTACCAAACCCTAACCCCTCATCTTAACCCTACCCGTAAACCTCAACCCTAAACCAAAGTGTAACCGTTAAAACTAAGAGTAACCTTTAACCCTAACCCTAATCCCTAAGCCTAAGCCCTCACCCTAACACTAAACTTCATCGTTAACCCTAAGCATAACCCTAACCCTAAATCTAATTCTCAGACTTCTTGCTTTCTTAGAGTTTAGAAAGCCTGCAATCCTCCCATGCCATGCGTGAAAGGAGGCTCTACCACTGTGTCCTGCATGAAACCCACGGGCCCATACCCAGAGTATGATAGAGTGGGTTCCCGGGTACAATCCCAGCCCCCTAAACTCCCCCCGCCCGCCTAATGCAGACAGGGCCCGTGCGCTAAGCATAAACAATACCTTTAACAGATAACCCTAACCCTGAACATAACACCCAACCCTGTTCCTATTTCTCCCCTTAACACGTAAACCTCATCGTGCGCCTAACTTTAACCTCTTATCCTAACGTTAATGCATAACCCATTTCCTGAGAACAACCCCTATCCCATAATTCTAACCCTATCTCCTAGTCATCACTGTGACACCTAATCCCTAACCCTAATTCTAAACCGCTAACCCTAACCGTAACCCTACCTACAACCCTAACACTGACAGTAACCCTTACTTCTAACCCCAACGCTATGCCTAACAAAAACCCTAACCCTTGACCCTAACCCTTCACCCTAACCCCTAAGCCTTACCCTAACCCTTAACCCTAATCCTAATCCTAACCATTAAACCTAACCCTAGCTCTTAAAGCTAACCCTAAACCACACCCTCACGACTAGACCTAAACCTGACACTAACCTAACACCTAATCCTAACCAGAACCCCTAAAGCTAACCCTGAACCCTATCCCTAACCCTAGCAGTCAACTTTAACCCTAAACCTAAGCCCAACCCGTAACCCTAATCCTATCCTTTTACCCTAAAACTAATCCCTAAACCTAACTCCTATACCTCACCCTAACTCTAACCCCAATCCTAATTCTAACCATACCCCTTCATAAAACACAAACTCCTAACCGCTAACCCTAAAACTAACCAAAAACCCTAATCACTAATCCCTAACCCTAACGCTTAACCTTTACCCTAACCGTTAACCCTCACCCTAAATCTTTTTTTTTTTTTTTTTGAGACAGAGTCTCACTCTGTTGCCCAGGCTAGAGTGAGTGCCATGGCGTTAGCCTAGCTCACAGCAACCTCAAACTCCTGAGCTCAAGCGATCCTCCTGTCTCAGCCTTCCGAGTAGCTGGGACTACAGGCATGCACCACCATGCCCGGCTAATTTTTTCTATATATATTTTTAGCTGTCCACATAATTTCTTTCTATTTTTACTAGAGATGGGGTCTCGCTGTTGCTCAGGCTGGTCTCGAACTCCTGAGCTCAAACGATCCACCCACCTCGGCCTCCCAGAATGCTAGGATTACAGGCGTGAGCCACCGCGCCCGGCCCCTCACCCTAAATCTTAACACTGACCCAAACCTTAACCTTTAACTCTAAGCCTAACCCTTAACCCTACAGTAAGGATGACCCTTAATGCTAATGGGATCCCTTATCCCTAACCCTAACACTACAGCTAAAAATAACCCTAACCTTGGATCCTTAAACCTAACCCCTAACACTTACTTTAACCCCAAACCCTAACCCTAATCCTAAGCATTAAACCTAACCCTATCTCTTAACCCTAACGCTAGCCCTTACCCTAACGCCTAGATCTAACCCTAAATCTACCCTACCGCCTAATCCTAACCTTAAGCCCTAATGCTAACACTAACCCTGAACCCTAAACCTACCCGTAACCCTTAACACTAACCCTATCCGTGAACCTAAACCCTGACCCTAACCATTACCCACACCCAAGCATTTAACCCTGACCCTAACCCTAATCCTTAATGCTAACCTTAACACTAAACCCTAACCCTAAGCCCAACACTTAACCCTAATCCTATCCCTTAACCCTAACCCTAACCGTAATGCTACCCCCTAAACGTAACCCTAACCGTGACCAGTAAACCTAACGCTAACCTCTAACACAAACCATAGCACATAACTCTAACCCTAAAACTAACCCTAACACTAACCCTAACCCTAAACTCTAACTCTTAACCTTAACACTAAGCGTTAACTCTCACGCTAACCTTTAATCCTAACCCTAATCCTAATCTTCAACCCTAAACCTAACACTTAACCCTAACCCTGTACCAAACCCTAACCCCTCATCTTAACCCTAACCGTAAACCTCAACCCTAAACCAAAGTGTAACCGTGAAACCTAAGAGTAACCTTTAACCCTAACCATAATCCCTAACCCTAAGCCCTCACCCTAACACTAAACTTCATCCTTAACCCTAACCAGAATCCTAACCCTAAATCTAATTCTCAGACTTCTTGCTTTCTTAGAGTTTAGAAAGCCTGCAATCCTCCCATGCCATGCGTGAAAGGAGGCTCTACCACTGTGTCCTGCATGAAACCCACGGGCCCATACCCAGAGTATGATAGAGTGGGTTCCCGGGTACAATCCCAGCCCCCTAAACTCCCCCCGCCCGCCTAATGCAGACAGGGCCCGTGCGCTAAGCATAAACAATACCTTTAACAGATAACCCTAACCCTGAACATAACACCCAACCCTGTTCCTATTTCTCCCCTTAACACGTAAACCTCACCGTGCGCCTAACTTTAACCTCTCATCCTAACGTTAATGCATAACCCATTTCCTGAGAACAACCCCTATCCCATAATTCTAACCCTATCTCCTAGTCATCACTGTGACACCTAATCCCTAACCCTAATTCTAAACCGCTAACCCTAACCATAACCCTACCTACAACCCTAACACTGACAATAACCCTTTCTTCTAACCCCAACGCTATGCCTAACAAAAACCCTAACCCTTGACCCTAACCCTTCACCCTAACCCCTAAGCCTTACCCTAACCCTTAACCCTAATCCTAA
Source organism: Eulemur rufifrons (assembly GCF_041146395.1). NCBI lineage: Eukaryota > Metazoa > Chordata > Mammalia > Primates > Lemuridae > Eulemur > Eulemur rufifrons. Next base: position 838,684 of record NW_027182842.1, read on the forward strand.
TCCTAACCATTAAACCTAACCCTAGCTCTTAAAGCTAACCCTAAACCTTACCCTCACGACTAGACCTAACCCTGACACTAACCTAACACCTAACCCTAATCAGAACCCCTAAAGCTAACCCTGAACCCTATCCCTAACCCTAGCAGTAAACTTTAACCCTAAACCTAAGCCCAACCCGTAACCCTAATCCTATCCTTTTACCCTAAAACTAACCCCTCAACCTAACCCCTATACCTCACCCTAACTCTAACCCCAGTCCTAATTCTAACCATACCCCTTCATAAAACACTAACTCCTAACCTCTAACAATAACACTAACCAAAAACCCTAATCACTAATCCCTAACCCTAACGCTTAACCTTTACCCTAACCGTTAACCCTCACCCTAAATCTTAACACTGACCCTAACTTTAACCTTTAACCCTAAGCCTAACCCTTAAGCCTACAGTAAGGAAGACCCTTAATGCTAATGGGATCCCTTATCCCTAACCCTAACACTACAGCTAAAAATAACCCTAACCTTGGATCCTTAAACCTAACCCCTAACACTTACTATAAACCCAAACCCTAACCCTAATCGTAAGCATTAAACCTAACACTATCTCTTAACCCTAACGCTAGCCCTTACCCTAACGCCTAGATCTAACCCTAAATCTAACCTACCGCCTAATCCTAACCTTAAGCCCTAATGCTAACACTAACCCTGAACCCTAAACCTACCCATAACCCTTAACACTAACCCTATCCGTGAACCTAAACCCTGACCCTAACCATTACCCGCACCCAAGCATTTAACCCTGACCCTAACCCTAATCCTTAATGCTAACCTTAACACTAAACCCTAACCCTAAGCCCAACACTTAACCCTAATCCTATCCCTTAACCCTAACCCTAACCCTAACCCTAATGCTAACCCCTAAACGTAACCCTAACCGTGACCAGTAAACCTAACCCTAACCTCTAACACAAACCATAGCACATAACTCTAACCCTAAAACTAACCCTAACCCTAAACCCTAACACTTAACCTTAACCCTTAGCGTTAACTCTCACGCTAACGTTTAATCCTAACCCTAATCCTAATCTTCAACCCTAAACCTAACACTTAAACCTAACCCTGTACCAAACCCTAACCCCTCATCTTAACCCTAACCGTAAACCTCAACCCTAAACCAAAGTGTAACCGTTAAACCTAAGAGTAACCTTTAACCCTAACCCTATTCCCTAACCCTAAGCCCTCACCCTAACACTAAACTTCATCCTTAACCCTAACCAGAAACTTAACCCTAAATCTAATTCTCTGACTTCTTTGTTTCTTAGAGTTTATAAAGCCTGCAATCCTCCCATGCCATGCGTGAAAGGAGGGTCTGCCACAGTGTCCTGCATGAAACCCAGAGGCCCATACACTGCGTGCGGTAGAGTGGGTTCCCAGCGACCATCACAGACACCTAACTTTGCCTCCTAGGGCATACAGGGCCCGTGCGCTAAGCATAAACCCTACCCCTCACCCATAAGCCTAACCCACAACATAACACCTAACCCTGATCCTACTGCTCACCTTAATAGGTAAACCTCACCATAACCCTAACTTTAACCCCATATCTTAACGTTAATGCCTGACACCCTGAGAACAAGCCCTATACCGTCATTATAACCCTACCTCCTAGCTATAACCGTAACACCTAATCCCTAATTCTGAAGCGCCAACCCTAACCTTAACCCGACCAACAACACTAACACTAACCCTAACCCCTTACCCTAACTCTACGCCTAAAAGTAACCGTAACCGTTGATCCTTCGTCATAACCCCTAACCTTAACCCTAACCCTTAACCTATTTCCAATCCTAACCATTAAACAGAACCCTAACTCTTAACCCTAACCCTAACCTTTACCCTAATGCCTAGAGATCTAACCCCAACGCTGACCTACAGTTAACATTAACCCCAACACCTAATGCTAACCTTAAACCTGAACCAAGCTCCTAACCCTTAACCCTAACACTATCCCTAACCCCTAAGCCTAAACCCAACTGTTAACCCTCTAACCCTCACCCTGAATCCTAACCCTATCCCTTAACCCTAACCGCTAACCCTAACGCTAACTCCAACCATAAACCTCACCCTGGCCCCCTAACCCAGACTTAACACCTTACCCCTAACACTAACTCTAACCCTAACCACTAATCCCTAGCACCTAACCCTGACTCGAAACCTAACCCCTAACACGAAAAACCCTAACCCCAACCCCAACCCTAATTCTCACACTACTTCCATTCCCAGAGTGAAGCAAGCCTACAATACAGCCATGCCATGTGTGAGATGAGGCTCCGCCTGAGTCCTGCATGTAGGTCCTGTCCCAAGGCCCAGGGAATGATGTTGTGCTTTCGTGGTGACTCTGACCGCACCCCTCTCACCGTAGATTAACCAGGTCCTGTGCCCCTAAAATGACCGCTAAAGCTAAGCCCTACCACCAACGCTAACCCCTGACCCTGAACCTAAGCCCCGAGCCTAAAGCCCAACATTAACTCTAGACCCTTACCCTAAACCTAATCCCTAACAGTAATGCTAACCCCTAAACCCTACCCTAACCGTGAACAGTAAACCTAACCCTAACCCCTAACACAAACCATAGCACATAACTCTAACCCTAAATCTAACCCTAAGCCTAACCGTAAACCCTAACTCTTAACCTTAACCCTAAGCGTTAACTCTCACGCTAACCTTTAATCCTAACCCTAATCCTAATCTTCAACCCTAAACCTAACACTTAACCCTAAACGTCTACCAAACCCTAACCCCTCATCTTAACCCCAACATTAAACTTCAACCCTAAACCAAAGTGTAACCGTTAAATCTAAGAGTAACCTTTAACCCTAACCGTAATCCCTAACCCTAAGCCCTCACCCTAACACTAAACTTCATCCTTAACCCTAACCAGAAACCTAACCCTAAATCTAATTCTCAGACTTCTTGCTTTCTTAGAGTTTAGAAAGCCTGCAATCGTCCCACGCCATGCGTGAAAGGAGACTCTGCCACAGTGTCCTGCATGAAACCCAGAGGCCCATACACTGCGTGCGGTAGAGTGGGTTCCCAGCGACCATCACAGACACCTAACTTTGCCTCCTAGTGCATACAGGGCCCGTGCCCTCAGCATAAACCCTATGCCTCACCCATATGCCTAACCCACAACATAACACCTAACCCTGATCCTACTGCTCACCTTAACAGGTAAACCTAACCATAACCCTAACTTTAACCTCATATCTTAACGTTAATGCATGACACCCTGAGAACAAGCCCTATACCGTCATTATAACCCTAACTCCTAGCTATAACCGTAACACCTAATCCCTATTTCTGAAACGCCAACCATAACCTTAACCCGACCAACAACACTAACACTAACCCTAACCCCTTACCCTAACCCTACGCCTAAAAGTAACCCTAACCGTTGATCCTTCGTCATAACCCCTAACCTTAACCCTAACCCTTAACCCTATTCCCATTCCTAACCATTAAACAGAACCCTAACTCTTAACCCTAACCCTAACCTTTACCCTAATGCCTAGAGATCTAACCCCAACACTGACCTACAGTTAACACTAACCCCAACCCCTAATGCTAACCTTAAACCTGAACCAAGCTCCTAACCCTTAACCCTAACACTATCCCTAACCCCTAAGCCTAACCCCAACTGTTAACCCTCTAACCCTCACCCTGAATCCTAACCCTATCCCTTAACCCTAACCCCTAACCCTAACGCTAACTCCAACCCTAAACCTTACCCTGGCCCCCTAACCCAGACTTAACACCTTACTCCTAACACTAACTCTAACCCTAACCACTAATCCCTAGCACCTAACCCTGACTCGAAACCTAACCCCTAACACGAAAAACCCTAACCCCAACCCCAACCCTAATTCTCACACTACTTCCATTCCCAGAGTGAAGCAAGCCTACAATACAGCCATGCCATGTGTGAGATGAGGCTCCGCCTGAGTCCTGCATGGAGGTCCTGTCCCAAGGCCCAGGGAATGACGTTGTGCTTTCGTGGTGACTCCGACCGCACCCCTCTCACCGTAGATTAACCAGGTCCTGTGCCCTTAAACTGACCGCTAAAGCTAAGCCCTACCACCAACGCTAACCCCTGACCCTGAACCTAAGCCCCGAGCCTAAAGCCCAACATTAACTCTAGACCCTTACCCTAAACCTAATCCCTAACCCTAATGCTAACCCCTAAACCCAACCCTAACCGTGAACAGTAAACCTAACCCTAACCTCTAACACAAACCATAGCACATAACTCTAACCCTAAATCTAACCCTAAGCCTAACCGTAAACCCCAACTCTTAACCTTAATCCTAAGCGTTAACTCTCACGCTAACCTTTAATCCTAACCCTAATCCTAATCTTCAACCCAAACCTTACACTTAACTCTAAACGTCTACGAAACCCTAACCCCTCATCTTAACCCTAACCGTAAACCTCAACCCTAAACCGAACTGTAACCATTAAACCTAAGAGTACCCTTTAACCCTAACCCTAATCCCTAACCTTAAGCCCTCACCCTAACACTAAACTTCATCCTTAACCCTAACCATAATCCTAACCCTAAATCTCATTCTCAGACTTCTTGCTTTCTTAGAGTTTAGAAAGCCTGCAATCCTCCCATGCCATGCGTGAAAGGAGGCTCTACCACTGTGTCCTGCATGAAACCCACGGGCCCATACCCAGAGTATGATAGAGTGGGTTCCCGGGTACAATCCCAGCCCCCTAAACTCCCCCCGCCCGCCCAATGCAGACAGGGCCCGTGCGCTAAGCATAAACAATACCTTTAACAGATAACCCTAACCCTGAACATAACACCCAACCCTGTTCCTATTTCTCCCCTTAACACGTAAACCTCACCGTGAGCCTAACTTTAACCTCTTATCCTAACGTTAATGCATAACCCATTCCCTGAGAACAACCCCTATCCCATAATTCTAACCCTATCTCCTAGTCATCACTGGAACACCTAATCCCTAACCCTAATTCTAAACCGCTAACCCTAACCGGAACCCTACCTACAACCCTAACACTGACAGTAAGCCTTACTTATACCCCAACGCTATGCCTAACAAAAACCCTAACCCTTCACCCAAACCCCTAAGCCTTACGCTAACCCTTAACCCTAATCCTAATCCTAAACATTAAAGCTAACCCTAGCTCTTAAAGCTAACCCTAAAGCTTACCCTCACGACTAGACCTAAGCCTGACACTAACCTAACACCTAACCCTAACCAGAACCCCTAAAGCTAACCCTGAACCCTATCCCTAACCCTAGCAGTAAACTTTAACCGTAAACCTAAGCCCGACCCATAACCCTAGTCCTATCCTTTTACCCTAAATCTAACCCCTGAACCTAACCCCTATACCTAACCCTAACTCTAACCCCAATCCTAATTCTAACCATACCCCTTCATAAAACACGAACTCCTAACCTCTAACCCTAACACTAACCAAAAACCCTAATCGCTAATCCCTAACCCTAACGCTTAACCTTTACCCTAACCGTAAACCCTCACCCTAATTCTTAACACTGACCCTAACCTTAACTTTTAACTCTAAGCCTAACCCTTAACCCTACAGTAAGGAAGACCCTTAATGCTAATGGGATCCCTTTTCCCTAACCCTAACACTACAGCTAAAAATAACCCTAACCTTTGATCCTTAAACCTAACCCCTACACTTACTTTAATCCCAAACCCTAACCCTAATCCTAAGCATTAAACCTAACCCTATCTCTTAAACCTAAGTCTAGCCCTTACCCTAAGGCCTAGTTCTAACCCTAAATCTAACCTCCCACCTAATCCTAACCTTAAGCACTAATGCTAACGCTAACCCTGAACTCTAAACCTACCTGTAACCCTTAACACTAACCCAATCCGTGAACCTTAACCCTGACCCTAACCATTACCCGCACCCAAGCATTTAACCCTGACCCTAACCCAAATCCTTAATGATAACCCTAACACTAAACCCTAACCCTAAGCCCAACACTTAAACCTAATCGTATCCCTTAACCCTAACCCTAATGCTAACCCCTAAACGTAACCCTAACCGTGAACAGTGAACCTAACCCTAACCTCTAACACAAAGCATAGCACATAACTCTAAACATAAAACTAACCCTAACCCTAACCCTAACCCTAAACCCTAACTCTTAACCTTAACCCTAAGCGTTAACTCTCACGCTAACCTTTAATCCTAACCCTAATCCTAATCTTCAACCCTAAACCTAACACTTAACCCTAACCCTGTACCAAAACCTAACCCCTCATCTTAACCCTAACCTTAAACCTCAACCCTAAACCAAAGTGTAACCGTTAAATCTAAGAGTAATCTTTAACCCTAACCGTAATCCCTAAGCCTAAGCCCTCACCCTAACACTAAACTTCATCCTTAACCCTAACCATAACCCTAACCCTAAATCTAATTCTCAGACTTCTTGCTTTCTTAGAGTTTAGAAAGCCTGCAATCCTCCCACGCCATGCGTGAAAGGAGGCTCTGCCACAGTGTCCTGCATGAAACCCAGAGGCCCATACACTGCGTGCGGTAGAGTGGGTTCCCAGCGACCATCACAGACACCTAACTTTGCCTCCTAGGGCATACAGGACCCGTGCCCTAAGCATAAACCCTACCCCTCACCCATAAGCCTAACCGACAACATAACACCTAACCCTGATTCTACTGCTCACCTTAACAGGTAAACCTCACCATAACCCTAACTTTAACCCCATATCTTAACGTTAATGCATGACACCCTGAGAACAAGCCCTATACCGTCATTATAACCCTACCTCCTAGCTATAACCGTAACACCTAATCCCTAATTCTGATGTGCCAACCCTAACCGTAACCCTACCAACACTAACCCTAACCCTAACTCTTAACCATAACACTAACCTTTACCCTAATGCCTAGAGATTTAACCCCAACACTGACCTACAGTTACACTAAACCTACCCTTTAATGCTAACCTTAAACCTGAACCATAAACCTAACCCTTAACCCTAACCCTATCCCTAACCCCCTTACCCTAACTCTAACTGTTAACCCTCACCCTAACCCTCAACCCCGACCCTAACCTTAAACCTTAATCCTAACGATGCGTGAGATGAGCCTCTGCCTTTGTCCTGCGTGACAGTTGAACCCCAACACCCAGGGTACGATGAAGTGGGGACTCAGCCTTGCTCCACATCCACAGTGCCCCGTACGTTAGACAGGGCCCATGCCCTAACACACACCGTTAAACGTAAGCCCTAACCCTATCACTAAACCAAACCCTTAGTAAGCCCTGAATCTAACTCCTAACAGTAACCCTAATCCCTGACCCTTACTCTTGCCTCTCACCGTAAACCTAAACCCAACCACTAAACATAATCCTAATCTCTAACCCTAACAGTAATCCTAACCCTAATTCTAACCTAAAACCCTAACCCCTAAACCTAATCCTAGTCCCTAACACCTAACCTTACCCTAAACCCAATTCCAATTCTCAGACTTCTTCAATTCAAAAACTTAAAAAAGCCTACAATCCACCAATGCCGTGTCTGAGATGAGGGTCCGCCCCTATGTCCTGCATGACAGGCAGGCGCCAATGCCCAGGGTACTATGGAGTGGGGTCCGGGGGTCTGGAGGCTTGCTAAACTCCAGTTTGGAAGAATTGCTATAGTCATATATAGGGATGCTTACATTTACTGATAGAAAGCAACTATTGGTGTGTGATTTGTAGGCTTGCCTTACTCTAGTTTGGATGAAGAAGCTGAATCATATATAGGAATATTAGCTTTGAGTTAGAGGAAGCATCTATGGGGGGTGCTTTTTTGGCTTGTTAAACTCTGGTTTGGAAGAAGTTCGAGAGTCTTATATAGGAACGATATCATTCATTCAGAGAAAGTAATTATAGGGAGTTGGTTTGTAGGCTTGCTAAGCTCTAGTTTGGAGGAAGGCGAGAGTCATATATAGGAACGCTTACATTCACATAAAGCGTCTACGGGGGGACGGTTTCTAGGCTTCCTAAACTCTAGCTTGGAAAAAGAGGACAGTTATGTATAGGAACTCTCGGCGGGGGATTTGTGGCATTGCTAAAATCTTAGATTGGAAAAGTTGCGAGAGTCATACATAGGAATGTTAACATTCACTCAATGAAAGCAACTATAAGGGGTGCTTTCCAGGCTGGCTACACTCTAATTTGGAAAAAGTGCGACAGTCATATATAGGAAGGCTTATATTCACTCAGACAAAGCAATTATGTGTAGGTGTATAGTAGGCATGCTAACTCTAGTTTGGAAAATTTCAAGAGCCATGTATAGGAAAGCTTACAGTAACTTAGAGAAAGCAACGAACGGGGGTGTAGTGTAGGCTTGCTAAACTCTAGTTTGTAGGAAGTGCCATAGTCCTATATAGGAACGCTTAAATTCGTTCAGAGAAAACAGCTGTCGGGGATTGGTTTGTAGACATAACTCAAGTTTGGAAGAAGTGCGAGAGACATATATAGGAATGTTTACATTGACTCAAAGAAAGCAACTATGGAGGAGTGTTATTTTGGCATGCCAGATGCTAGTTAGGAAGAAGTACGAGACTCATATATAGGAACGCTTACATTCACACACCGAGAGCAACTACGGAGTAGTGTCAGGTAGACATGTTAAAGTCTAGCTTGGGAGAAGTTCCAGAGTCCTATATAGGAAAGGTAACAGCCACTTTGAAAAAGCAAGTCTTGGCGGGTGGTTTGTAGGCCTGCAAAACCCTGTTTTGGTTGAAGTGTGAGAGTCATATATGAGAACGCTTACATTCCCTCAGAGAAAGCAACGATGGGGTTGTTTGTAGGCTTACTAAACTGCAGTTTGGAAGAAGCACGAGAATCACATATAGGAACACATACATTTTGACGCACTGAAAGTAACTATGGGGTGGTGTTTTATAGGCATGCTAAACTCTAGTTTGGACGAAGTTTGAGAATCACATATAAGAAAGCTTACAGTCACTTAGAGAAAGCAAATCTCTGGGTGTGGAATGTAGGCCTGCTAAACTCTATTTTGGTTGAAGTGTGAGAGTCATATATGGGAACGCTTACATTCACTCAGAGAAAACAACGTTTGGGTGGTGGTTTGTAGGGCATACTAAACTGTAGTTTGGAAGAAGTACGAGAGTCCTATATAGGAACACTTACATTCACGCAGAGAAAGCACTTATGGCGTCAGGTTTTGTAGGCATGCTAAACTGCAGTTTGGAAGAAGTTGGAGAACCTTATACAGGAATGATTACCATCACCTAGGGAAAGCAACTCTCGGGAGATTGTTTGTACACATGCTAAATTCTAATTTGGATGAAGTGTGAGAGTCAAACATGGGACTGCTTACATTCCCTCAGAGAAACAACATTGGGCTGGTTTTTGTAGACATACTAATTAGTTTGGAAGAAGTACGAGAATGATATTTGGGAACGCTTACATTCACCCAGAGAAAGCAACTACGGGGTGGTGTTTTGTAAGCATGCTATAGTTTGGAAGAAGTTCTAAACCTGAACAGTCACTTAGAGAAAGCAACTCTTGGTGGGTGATTTTTAGGTCTGCTAAATTGTATTTTGAAAGAAGTACCAGAGTCATATATACTAATGCTTACATTCATACAAAGAAAAAACTATGGGGTGATGTTTTGTGGGCATGTTAACCTGTAGTTTGGAAGAAGTTGGAGAGTCTTATTTAGGAAAGCTTACAGTCACCTAGAGAAAGCAACTCTCGGGAGATCCTTTCTTGGCCTGCTAAACTCTACTTTGCATCAATTGTGAGAGTCAAACATGGGAATGCTTTCATTCATTCAGAGAACGCAACGTTTGGGTGGTGGTTTGTAGGCATTCTAAACTGTATTTTGGAGGAAGTACGAGAGTCATATATATGAACGCTTACATTCAGGCAGAGAAAGCCACTCTGGGGTCGTATTTTGTTGGCATGCTAAACTGTGGTTTGGAAGAAGTTCGAGAGTCTTATATAGGAAAGATTACAGCGACACAGAGAAAACAGCTCTCGGAAGTTTATTGGTAGGCCTGCTAAACTCTAATTTGGATGAAATGTGAGAACGCTTGCATTCATTCACTCAGAGAAAGAAACATTATCGTGATGGTTTGAAGGCATAATAACTGTAGTTGGGAAGAAGTAGGAGAGTCATATATATGAACGGTTACATTCATGCAGAGAAAGCAACTGTGGGGTGGCGCAGGTATGCATGTTAATCTGTAGTTTGGAGGAAGTGCGAGAGTCATATCTGGGGAAAATTACAGTCACTTAGAGAAAGGAACCATCTTGGGCTGGTTTGTAGATCTGCTAAATTCTATTTTGGAAACAGAGTGTGAGTCATATATGGGAATGCTTATGTTCACTCAGAGAAAGCAACCACGGTGTGGTGTTTTGTTGGCATGGTGTAGTTTGAAAGAAGTTGGAGATTCTTATATAGGAAAGTTTACAGTCACCTAGAGAAAGCAACTCACGGGGCGTGGTTTCTAGGCCTGCTAAACTCTAATTTAGATGAAGTGAGAGAGGCATATATATGAACGCTTATATTGATGCAGAGAAAGTAACTATGGGGTGGTGTTTTGTAGGCATGCTAAAACATAATTTGGAAGAAGTTCGAAAGCAGACAGTCACTTAGAGAAAGCAACTCTCGGCGGTTCATTTTTCGGTCTGCTAAATTGTATTTTGAAAGAAGTACCAGAGTCATATATACAAACGCTTACATTCATGCAGAGAAAGCAACTGTGGGGTGGTGTTTTCTAGGCATGCTAAACTCTAGTTTGGACGAAGTTTGAGAATCACATATAAGAAAGCTTAGAGTCACTTAGAGAAAGCCAATCTCTGGTGTGGAATGTAGGCGTGCTAAACTCTATTTTGGTTTCAGAGTGAGAGTCATATATGGGAAGGCTTACATTCACTCAGAGAAAGCTACGATGATGTGGTGGTTTGTAGGCATACTAAACTCTAGTTTGGAAGAAGTAGGAGAATGATATATGGGAACACTTACATTCATGCAGAGAAAGCATTTATGGGGTGGATTTTTTGTAGCCATGCTAATCTCTATTTTGCAAGAAGTTAAAGAGTAATATATAGGAAAGCGTACCGTCATTTATAGAAACCAACTTTCGGGGGATGGTTTGTAGGCCTGCAAAACTCTACTTTGGAAGAAGGGGGAGAGTCATTTTGGGGACTGCGTACATTCACTCAGAGAAATCAACGATGGGGTTGTGGTTTGTAGGCATACTAAACTCTAGTTTGGAAGAAGTACGAGAATCATATATAGGAACGCTTACATTCATGCAGAGAAAGCAACTATGGAGTGATGTTTGTATGCCTACTAAACTATAGTTTGGGGGATGTTCGAGAGTCATATCTGGGAAGTTTACAGTCATTTAGAGAAAGCAACTCTTGGGGGGGTGGTTCGTAGGCCTGCTAAACTCTATTTTCAATGAAGTGTTAGAATCATATACAGGAACGCTTACATTCACTCAGAGAAAGCAACGTTGGGGTGGCCGTTTTTGAGCATACTGAACTCTACTTTGGAAGAGGTACGAGAGACATATATAGGAACGCTTACATTAACACAGAGAAAGCAAATATGGGGTGCTGTAGTGCAGGCATGCTAAACTATAGATTGGAAGAAGTTCGAAAGCTGACAGTCATTTACAGAAAGCAACTCTTGGTGGGTGATTTTTAGGTCTGCTAAATTGTATTTTGAAAGACGTACCAGAGTCATATAGACAAACGCTTACATTCATGCAGAGAAAGAAACTATGGGGTGATGTGTTGTTGGCATGCTAAACTGCAGTTTGGAAGGAGTTCGAGAGTGTTATATAGGATAACTTACAGTCACCTAGAGAAAGCAACACTCGGGACAGCTTTGCAAGCCTGTAAACACTAATTAGCAGCAATTGTGAGAGTCAAACATGGGAACGCTTACATTCACTCAGAGAACACAACGTTTGGGTGGTGATTTGTAGGCATCATAACTGTAGTTTGGAAGAAGTAGGAGAGTCATATATATGAACGGTTACATTCACGCAGAGAAAGCAACTGATGGGTGGCGTATGTACGCATGTTAATGTATACTTTGGAGGAAGTTCGGGAGTCTTATCTGGGGAAAATTGCAGTCACTTAGAGAAAGCAACCATCGGGGGCCGTTTTGTAGATCTGCTAAATTCTATTTTGGAAGAAGAGAGAAAGTCATATGTGGGAACGCTTATGTTCACTCAGAGAAATCAACGATGGGGCGCTGTATTGTTGGCATGCCAAACTGTAGTTTGCAAGAAGTTCGAGAGTCTTATATAGGAAAGTTTACAGTCACCTAGAGAAAGCAACTCACAGGAGGTGGTTTGTAGGCCGCTAAACTCTAATTTGGATGAAGTGAAAGAGGCATACATGGATATGCTTCATTCACTCAGAGAAAGGTAAGTTGGAGTGGCGGTTTTTAGGTATACTAAACTCCAGTTTGGAAGAAGTACGAGAGTCATATATATGAACGCTTATATGGACGCAGATAAAGCAACTATGGTGTGGTGTTTTGTAGGCATGCTAAAATATAATTTGGAAGAAGTTCGAAAGCAGACAGTCACTTAGAGAAAGCAACTCTTGGCGGTGGATTTTTAGGTCTGCTAAATTGTATTTTGAAAGAAGTACCAGTGTCATATATAAGAACGCTTACATTCATGCAGAGAAAGCATCTGTGGGGTGGTGTATTGTAGGCATGCTAAAATCTAGTTTGGACGAAGTTTGAGAATCACATATAAGAAAGCTTAGAGTCACTTAGAGAAAGCAAATCTCTGGGTGTGGAATGTAGGCCTGCTAAACTCTATTGTGGTTTAAGACTGAGCGTCATATATGGAAAGGGTTACATTCACTCAGAGAAAGCAACGATGGTGTGGTGGTTTGTAGGCATACTAAACTCTAGTTTGGAAGAAGTAGGAGAATGATATATGGGAACGCTTACATTCATGCAGAGAAAGCAATTATGCGGTGGATTTTTTGCACCCATGCTAATCTCTAGTTTGGAAGAAGTTATATAGGAAAGCGTACACTCATTTATAGAAACCAATTTACGGGGGATGGATGGTAGGCCTGAAAAACTCTACTTTGGAAGAAGGGGGAGAGTCATATTGGGGACCACGTACATTGACTCAGAGAAATCAAGGATGGGGTTGTGTTTTGTAGGCATACTAAACTCTAGTTTGGAGGAAGTACGAGAATCATATATAGGAACGCTTACATTCATGCAGAGAAAGCAACTATGGAGTGATGTTTGTATGCCTACTAAACTATAGTGTGGAGGATGTTCGAGAGTCATATCTGGGAAGCTTACAGTCATTTAGAGAAAGCAACTCTCTGGGGGTGGTTCGTAGGCCTGCTAAACTCTATTTTCAATGAAGTGTTAGAATCATATACAGGAACGCTTACATTCACTCAGAGAAAGCAACGTTGGGGTGGTGGTTTGTAGGTATACTAACCTGCAATTTGGAAGAAGCAAAAGAATCACATATAGAACCGCTTACATTCAGGCACTGAAAGCCACTATGGGTTCGTGTTTTTAGGCATGCTAAACTGTAGTTTGGAAGAAGTTCGAAAGCTGTCACTTAGAGAAAGAAACTCTCTGCGGGTGATTTTTAGGTCTGCTAAATTGTGTTTTGAAATAAGTACCAGAATCATAGTTACAAACGGTTACATTCATGCAGAGAAAGAAACTATGGGGTGATGTTTTGTGGGCATGCTAAACTGCCCACAAAACTTCTAAGAAGTTCGAGAGTCTTATATAGGAAAGCTTACAGTCACCTAGAGAAAGCAACTCTCGGGAGATGGTTTCTAAGCCTGCTAAACTAATTTGCACTGATTGTTAAAGTCAAACATGGGAAGGTTTACATCCACTCAGAACGCAACGTTTGGGTTGTGGTTTGTGGCCATAATAACTGTAGTTCGGAAAAAGTAGGAAAGTCATATATATGAACGGTTACATTCACGCAGAGAAAGCAACTGTTGGGTACCATATGTACGCGTGCTAATCTATAATTTGGAGGAAATTCGAGAGTCATATCTAGGGAAAATTACAGTCACATAGCTAAATCAACCATCGGGGACTGGTTTGTAGGTCTGCTAAATTCTATTTTGGAAAAAGAGATTCATATAAGGGAATGCTTATGTTCACTCAGAGAAAGCAATGATCCGGTGGTGTATTGTTGGCATGCTAAACTGTAGTTTGGAAGAAGTTCGAGAGTTTTATATAGGAAAGCTTACATTCACCTAGAGAAAGCAACTTTCAGGATGTGGTTTATAGGCCTGGTGAACTCTAATTTGGATCAAGTGTGAGAGTCATACATACGAGTTCCAAAATACAGTTTAGTATGCCTACAAACCACCAGCCCAACATTGCTTTCTCTGAGTGGATATAGGCTTTCCCTTATATGAATCTCGGACTGCTTTCAAAATGCAATTTACTGGACCTACAAAACACCGCCTGAGAGTTGCTTTCTCTCACTATAAGCTTTCCTATATATGACTTTGGAACATAGTTTAGCATGCCAACAAAAGGCCACCCCATAGTTTGCGTGAATGTAAGCGTTCCTATGCATCACGCTCGTACTTCTTCCAAAGTATAGTACACCTACCAACCACCTCCCCAACGTTGCTTTTTCTGAGTGAATGTAAGCATTCTTTTATTCTCGTACTTCCTCCAAACTCCAGTTTAGTGTGACTAAAAACCACCACCGCAACCCTGCTTTCTCTGAGTGAATGTTAGCGTTCCCGTTTATGATTCACACTTCATCCAAAATAGAATTTAGCAGAACTACAAACCGGCCCCCAAGGGTTGCTTTCTCTATGCGACTGTAAGCTTTCCTATTACTCTTAACTTCTTCGCAACTAGAGATTTGCATGCCTACAAAACACCACCCCATAGTTGCCCTCTCTGCGTGAATGTAAGCACTTGTATATATGACTCTGCTACTTCTTCCAAAATACAGTTTAGTATGCTTACAAACAACCAACTAAACGTTGCGTTCTCTGAGAGAATGTTAGCGTTCCCAAGTATGACTGTTCCAAATGATGCAAAGTAGAGTTTAGCAGGCTTACAAACTATCTCTCGAAAGTTGCTTCCTCTGGGGGACTGTAAGCTTTCCTATAAAAGACTGTCGAACTTCTTCGAAACTACATTTCAGCACGCCAACAAAACATCACCACATAGTTTCTTTCTCAGCATAAATATAAGCGATTTTATATATGACTCTGGTACTTCTTTCAAAATACAATTTAGCAGACCTCTAAATCAACCGCCGAGAGTTGCCTTCTCTAAGTCACTGTCAGCTTTCGAACTTCTTCCAAATTATATTTTAGCAGGCCTACAAAACACCACCCCATAGTGGCCCTCTCTGGGTGAATGTAAGCGCTCATATATATGACTCTGCTACTTCCAAAATACCGTTTAGTATGCTTACAAACAACCACCCAAAAGTTAAGTTCTCTGAGAGAATGTTAGCGTTCCCAAGTATGACTGTTCCAAATGATGCAAAGTAGAGTTTAGCAGGCTTACAAACTATCTCTCGAAAGTTGCTTCCTCTAGGGGACTGTAAGGTTTCCTATAAAAGACTGTCGAACTTCTTCGAAACTACATTTCAGCACGCCAACAAAACATCACCACATAGTTTTTCTCAGCATAAATGTAAGAGATTTTATATATGACTCTGGTACTTCTTTCAAAATACAATTTAGCAGACCTCAAAATCAACCGCCAAGACTTGCTTTCTCTAAGTCACTGTCAGCTTTCGAACTTCTTCCAAATTATATTTTAGCATGCCTACAAAACACCACCCCATAGTTGCTTTCTCTGCGTCCATATAAGCGTTCATATATATGACTCTCGTACTTCTTCCAAACTGGAGTTTAGTATACCTAAAAACCGGCACCACAATTTACCTTTCTCTGAGTGAATGAAGCGTATCCATGTATGCCTCTTTCACTTCATCCAAATTAGAGTTTAGTGGCCCACAAACCACCTCCTGTGAGTTGCATTCTCTAGGTGACTGTAAACTTTCCTATATAAGACTCTCGAACTTCTTCCAAACTACAGTTTAGCATGCCAACAATACAGCGCCCCATCGTTTATTTCTCTGAGTGAACATAAGCGTTCCCATATATGACTCTCACTCTTCTTCCAAAATAGAATTTAGCAGACCTACACAACACCCGATGGTTCCAATTCTCTACGTGACTCTAATTTTTCCCACATATGACTCTCGAACTTTCTCCAAACTATAGATTATGATGATTACATAGGCCACCCCACAGTTGCTTTCTCTGCGTGAATGTAACCGTTCATATATGACTCTCCTTCTTTTAAACTACAGCATTTATTCCTACAAACCATCACGACAACGTTCTTTCTCTGAGTGAATGCAAGCATTCTCACACTTCATCCAAATTACAGTTTAGCAGACCTACCAACAAACTACAGAGAGTTGTTTTTCTCTGTGTCACTGTAATCTTTCTTATGTAAGGCTCTTGAACTTCTTCCAAACCACAGTTTAGCATGCCAACAAAATACGACCCCAGAGTTGCTTTCTCTGCGTGAATGTAGGCATTCGTATATATGAGTCTCCTACTTCCTCCAAAATACAGTTTAGAATGCTTACAAACCACCACCCAAACGTTGCGTTCTCTGAGTGAATGTAAGCGTTCCCATGTTTGACTCTCACAATTGATGTAAATTAGAATTTAGCATGCTTAGAAACAATCTCCCGAGAGTTGCTTTCTCTAGGTGACTGTAATTTTCCCCAGATATGACTCTCGCACTTCCTCCAAACTACAGATTAGCATGCATACATACGCCACCCAACAGTTGCTTTCTCTGCGTGAATGTAACCGTTCATATATATGACTCTCCTACTTCTTCTGAACTACAGTTATTATGCCTACAAACCACCACCCAAACGTTGTGTTCTCTGAGTGAATGTAAGCGTTCCAATGTTTGACTCTCACAATTGCTGCTAGTTAGAGTTTAGCAGGCTTGCAAAGCTCTCCTGAGTGTTGCTTTCTCTAGGTGACTGTAAGCTATCCAAATAGCACTCTCGAACTCCTTCCAAACTGCAGTTTAGCATCCCCACAACACATCACCCCATATTTTCTTTCTACGCATGAATGTAAGCGTTTGTATATAAGACTCTGACACGTCTTTCAAAGTACAATTTAGCAGACTGAAAAAATCACCCGCCAAGAGTTGCTTTCTCTAAGTGACTGTCAGCTTTCGAACTTCTTCCAATCTATAGTTTAGCATGCCTGCACTACAGCACCCCGTATTTGCTTTCTCTGGGTTAATGTAAGCGTTCGTATTTATGTCTCTCGTACCTCTTCCAAAGTAGAGTTTAGTATGCTCAAAAACGGCCACCCCAACGTTGCTTTCTCTGAGTGAATGTAAGCGTTCCTGTATATGATTTTAACACTTCATTGAAAATAGAGTTTAGCAGGCCTACGAACCACCCCCCGAGAGTTACATCCTCCAAACTATAGTTTAGTAGGCATACAAACATCACTCCATAGTTGCTTTCTCTGCGTGAATGTAACCGTTCATATATATGACTTTCCTACTTCTTCCGAACTACAGTTATTATGGCCACAAACTACAACCCAAACCTTGCGTTCTGAGTGGATGTAAACCTTCCCATATTTGACTTTAACAGTTGGTGCAAATTAGCAGGCTTAGAAACCATCTCCCGAGAGTTGCTCTCTCTAGGTGACTGTAAGCTTTGCTATATAAGATTCTAAACTTCCTCCAAACTATAGTTTAGTAGGCATAAAAACATCACTCCATAGTTGCTTTCTCTGCATGAATGTAAGCGTTCCTATATATGATTCTCGTACTTCCTCCAAACTAGAGTTTAGTATGCCTACAAAACACAAGCCCATCCTTGATTTCTCTGAGTCAATGTACGTGGTCCCCAATATGACTCTCTCACTTCTTCCAAAGTAGAGTTTTGCAGGCCTACCGTCCATCCCCCGAAAGTTGGTTTCTATAAATGACTGTACGCTTTCCTATATAACTTCTTCCAAACTAGAGATTAGCATGGGTACAAAAACCCACCCCATAATTGCTTTCTCTGCATGAATGTAAGCATTCCCAAATATCATTTTCCTACTTCTTCCAAACTAGAGTTTAGTATGCCTACAAACCACCACATCATCGTTGCTTTCTCTGAGTGAATGTAACCCTTTCCATATATGACTCTCAATCTTAAAACAAAATAGAATTTAGCACGCCTACATTCCACAACCAGAAATTTGCTTTCCCTAAGAGACTCTAAGCTTTCTTATATGTGATTCTCAAACTTCGTCCAAACTAGAGTTTAGCACGCCTGGAAAACACCACCCCACAGTTGCTTTCTCTGCATGAATGTAAGCGTTTGTATATATGACACTGGTACTTCTTTCAAAATACAATTTAGCAGACCTAAAAATCTACCGCCAAGAGTTGCTTTCTCTGACTGTCTGCTTTCGAACTTCTTCCAAACTATATTTTAGCATGCCAACAAAACACCACCCCATAGTTGCTTTATCTGCATCCATATAAGCGTTCATATATATGTCTCTCGTACTTCTTCCAAACTGGAGTTTAGTATACCTAAAAACCGGCACCACAATTTACCTTTCTCTGAGTGAATGAAGCGTATCCATGTATGCCTCTTTCACTTCATCCAAATTAGAGTTTAGCGGCCTACAAACCACTTCCTGTGAGTTGCTTTCTCTAGGTGACTGTAAACTTTCCTATATAAGACTCTCGAACTTCTTCCAAACTACAGTTTGGCATGCCAACAATACAGCGCCCCATCGTTGATTTCTCTGGGTGAACATAAGCGTTCCCATATATGACTCTCACTCTTTTTCCAAAATAGAATTTAACAGACCTACACACCAGCCCAAGATGGTTCCTTTCTCTAAGTGACTCTAATTTTCCCCAGATATGACTCTCGAACTTCCTCCAAACTACAGATTATGATGATTACATACACCACCCCACAATTGCTTTCTCTGCGTGAATGTAACCGTTCATATATGACTCTCCTACTTCTTCGAACTACAGTTGTTATTCCTACAAACCACCACGACAAAGTTCTTTCTCTGAGTGAATGCAAGCGTTCTCACACTTCATCCAAATTACAGTTTAGCAGACCTACCAACAAACTACAGAGAGTTGTTTTCTCTGTGTCACTGTAATCTTTCCTATATAAGGCTCTCGAACTTCTTCCAAACCACAGTTTAGCATGCCAACAAAATACGACCCCAGAGTTGCTTTCTCTGCGTGAATGTAAGCATTCGTATATATGACTCTCCTACTTCCTCCAAAATACAGTTTAGAATGCTTACAAACCACCACCCAAACGTTGCGTTCTCTGAGTGAATGTAAGCGTTCCCATGTTTGACTCTCACAATTGATGCAAATTAGAGTTTAGCATGCTTAGAAACAATCTGCCGAGAGTTACTTTCTCTAGGTGACTGTAAGCTTTCTTATATAAGACTCGCGAACTTCTTCCAAACTACAGTTTAGCATGCCAACGAAACACTGCCCCATCGTTGATTTCTCTGAGTGAACATAAGCGTTCCCACATATGACTTTCTCTCTTCTTCCAAAATAGAATTTAGCAGATCTACAAAACGGCCCCCGATGGTTGCTTTCTCTAAGTGACTGCAATTTTCCCCAGATAAGACTCCCGAACTTCCTCCAAAGTATACATTAACATGCGTACATACGCCACCCATCAGTTGCTTTCTCTGCGTGAATGTAACCGTTCATATATATGACTCTCCTACTTCTTCCAAACTACAGTTATGATGCCTACAAATCACCACCCAAACGTTGTGTTCTCTGAGTGAATGTAAGCGTTCCCATGTTTGACTCTCACAATTGCTGCTAATTAGTGTTTACAGGCTTGCAAAGCTGTCCCGAGTGTTGCTTTCTCTAGGTGACTGTAAGTTATCCTATATAACACTCTCGAACTCCTTCCAAACTGCAGTTTAGCATGCCAACAACACATCACCCCATAGTTTCTTTCTCTGCATGAATGTAAGCGTTTGTCTATATGACTCTGGTACGTCTTTCAAAATACAATTTAGCAGACCTAAAAATCACCCGCCAAGAGTTGCTTTCTGTAAATGACTGTCAGCTTTCAAACTTCTTCCAATCTATAGTTTAGCATGCCTGCACTACAGCACCCCGTATTTGCTTTCTCTGTGTTAATGAAAGTGTTCCTATATATGTCTCTCGTACTTCTTCCAAAGTAGAGTTCAGTATGCTCAAAAACGGCCACCCCAACGTTGCTTTCTCTGAGTGAATGTAAGCGTTCCTGTATATGATTCTAACACTTCATTGAAAATAGAGTTTAGAAGGCCTACGAACCACCCCCCCGAGAGTTGCTTTCTCTAAATGACTGTAAGCATCCCAGATATGACTCTCGAACATCCCCCAAACTATAGTTTAGTAGGCATACAAACATCACTCCATAGTTGCTTTCTCTGCATGAATGTAAGCGTTCCTATATATGATTCTCGTACTTCTTCCAAACTAGAGTTTAGTATGCCTACAAACCACAACCCCATCGTTGATTTCTCTGAGTGAATGTACGCAGTCCCCAAAATGACTCTCCCCCTTCTTCCAAAGTAGAGTTTTGCAGGCCTACAAACCATCCCCCGAAAGTTGGTTTCTATAAATGACGGTACGCTTTCCTATATATTACTCTTTAACTTCTTGCAAAATAGAGATTAGCATGGCTACAAAAAATCCACCCCATAATTGCTTTCTCTGCATGAATGTAAGTGTTCCCATATATCATTCTCCTACTTCTTCCAAACTAGAGTTTAGTATGCCTACAAACCACCACATCATCGTAGCTTTCTCTGAGTGAATGTAAGCCTTCCCATATATGACTCTCACTCTGAAACCAAAATAGAGTTTAGCATGCCTACATTCCACACCAGAGATTGGCTTTCTCTAAGTGACTCTAAGCTTTCTTATATGTGATTCTCAAACTTCGTCCAAACTAGAGTTTAGCATGCCTAGAAAACACCACCCCACAGTTGCTTTCTCTGCATGAATGTAAGCGTTTGTATATATGACTCTGGTACTTCTTTCAAAATACAATTTAGCAGACCGAAAAATGAACCGCCGAGAGTTGCTTTCTCTAAGTGACTGTCTGCTTTCGAACTTCTTCCAAATTATGTTTTAGCATGCCTACAAAACACCACCCCATAGTTACTTTCTCTGCATCAATATAAGCGTTCATATATATGCCTCTCTCACTTCATCTAAATTAGAGTTTAGCAGGCCTACAAACCACGCCCCGTGAGTTGCTTTCTCTAGGTGACTGTAAACTTTCCTATATAAGAATCTCCAACTTCTTTCAAACTACACCATGCCAACAAAACACCACACCGTGGTTGCTTTCTCTGAGTGAACATAAGCGTTCCCATATATGACTCACACTCTGTTTCCAAAATAGAATTTAGCAGATCTACAAACCAGCCCAAGATGGTTCCTTTCTCTAAGTGACTGTAATTTTCCCCAGATATGACTCTCGCACTTCCTCCAAACTACAGATTAACCTGCATACCTGCGCCACCCCACAGTTGCTTTCTCTGCATGAATGTAACCGTTCATATATATGACTCTCCTACTTCTTCCCAACTACAGTTATTATGCCTTCAAACCATCACGATAATGTTTCTTTCTCTGAGTGAATGAATGCAAGCGTTCTCACATTTCATCCAAATTAGAGTTTAGCAGGCCTACCAATAAACTTCCGAGAGCTGTTTTCTCTGTGTCACTGTAATCTTTCCTATATAAGACGCTCAAACTTCTTCCAAACCACAGTTTAGCATGCCAACAAAATACGACCCCAGAGTGGCTTTCTCTGCCTGAATGTAAGCGTTCATATATATGACTCTCGTACTTCCTCCAAAATACAGTTTAGAATGCCTACAAACCACCACCCAAACGTTGCGTTCTCTGAATGAATGAAAGCATTCCCATGTTTGACTCTCACAATTGATGCAAAGTAGAGTTTAGCAGGCCAAGAAAGGATCTCCCGAGAGTTGCTTTCTCTAGGTGACTGTAAGCTTTCCTAAATAAGACTCTCCAACTTCTTCCAAACTACAGGTTAACATGCCCACAAAACATCACCCCATAGTTTTTTCTTTGCATGAATGTAACCATTAGTATATATGACTCTGGTACATCTTTCAAAATACAATTTAGCAGACCTAATAATCACCCACCAAGAGTTGCTTTCTCTAAGTGACTGTTCAGGTTTAGAACTTCTTCCAAACTATAGCATGCTTACAAAACACCACCCCGTAGTTGCTTTCTCTGGGTGAATGTAAACGTTCCCAAATATCATTCTCGTACTTCTTCCAAACTATTTAGTATGCCTACAAAAACCACCCCAGTGTTGTTTCTCTGAGGGAATGTAAGCGGTCCCATGTTTGACTCTCACGCTTCATCCAAATTAGAGTTTAGCATGTGTACAAACAATCTCCCGAGAGTTGCTTTCCCTAGGTGATGGTAATCATTCCTGTATAAGGTTCTCCAACTTCTTCCAAACTGCAGTTTAGCATGCCTACAAAACCTGACGCTATAAGTGCTTTCTCTGCGTGAATGTAAGTGTTCCTATATAGGACTCTCGTACTTCTTCCAAACTACAGTTTAGTATGCCCTACAAACCACCACCCAAACGTTGTTTTCTCTGAGTGAATGTAAGCGTTCCCATATATGACTCTCACACTTCAACCAAAATAGAGTTTAGCAGGCCTACATTCCACACCCAGAGAGTTGTTTTCTCTACGTGACTGTAAACTTTCCTATATATGACTCTCAAACTTCGTCCAAACTAGAGTTTTGCAAGCCTACAAAACACCACCCCATAGTTGTTTTCGGTGCCGGAATGTAAGCGGCTCTACATGTGATTCTCTTGCTTCTTCCAAATTACAGGTTAGTATGCCTAGGAACCACAACCACGACGTTGCTTTCACTGAGTTCCCATATATTATTCTAACACTTCATTGAAAATAGAGTTTAGCAGGCCTACGAAACACCCCCCGAGAGTTGCTTTCTCTAAGTGACTGTAAGCTTCCCAGATATGACTCTCGAACTTTCTCCAAACTATATTTTAGTAGGCATACAAACATCACTCCATAGTTGCTTTCTCTGCGTGAAGGTAAGCGTTCCTATATACGATTCTCGTACTTCTTCCAAAGTAGAGTTGACTATGCCTACAAATCACAATCCCATCGTTGATTTCTCTGAGTGAATGCACGCGGTCCCCAATATGACTCTCCCCCTTCTTCCAAACTGGAGTTTTGCAGGTGTACAAAACATCCCCCGAGAGTTGGTTTCTATGACTGTAACCTTTCCTATATATTACTCCTTAACTTCTTCCAAACTAGAGATTAGCATGGCTACAAAAACGCCACCCCATAATTGCTTTCTCTACGTGAATGTAAGCATTCCCATATATCATTCTCCCACTTCTTCCAAACTAGAGTTTAGTATGCCTACAAACCACCACGTCGTCGTTGCTTTCTCTGAGGGAATGTAAGCCTTCCCATATATGACTCTCACTCTTAAACCAAAATAGAGTTTAGCAGGCCTACTTTCCACACCCAGAGATTTGCTTTCTCTAAGTGACTGTAAGCTTTCTTATATGTGATTCTCAAACTTCGTCCAAACTAGAGTTTAGCATGCCTATAAAGCACCACCCCATAGTTACTTTCAGTGCGTCAAAATGTATGTGTTCCTATATGTGATTCTCGTGCTTCTTCCAAACTGCAGTTTAGTAAGCCTACAAACAACCCCATCGTTGCTTTCTCTGAGTGAATGTAAGCGTTCTCATATATGACTCTCACACTTCAACCAAAACAGGGTTTTGCAGGCCTACAAACCACCCGCCAAGACTTGCTTTTTCAAAGTGGCTGTTACCTTTCCTATATAGGACTCTGGAACTTCTCCCAAGCTAGACTTTAACATGTCTACCTGACACTACTCCGTAGTTGCTCTCGGTGTGTGAATGTAAGCGTTCCTATATATGAGTCTCGTACTTCTTCCTAACTAGCATCTGGCATGCCAAAATAACACTCCCCCATAGTTGCTTTCTTTGAGTCAATGTAAACATTCCTATATATGTCTCTCGCACTTCTTCCAAACTTGAGTTATGTCTACAAACCAATCCCCGACAGCTGTTTTCTCTGAACGAATTTAAGCGTTCCTATATAGGACTATGGCACTTCCTACAAACTAGAGTTTAGCAAGCCTACACTCCACCCCTGTTCGTTGCTTTCTCTAAGTTACTGTAAGCTTTCCTATACATGGCTCTCGAAATTTTCCAAACTAGAGTTAGCATGCCTACTATACACCTACACATAATTGCTTTGTCTGAGTGAATATAAGCCTTCCTATATATGACTGTCGCACTTTTTCCAAATTAGAGTGTAGCCAGCCTGGAAAGCACCCCTTATAGTTGCTTTCATTGAGTGAATGTTAACATTCCTATGTATGACTCTCGCAACTTTTCCAATCTAAGATTTTAGCAATGCCACAAATCCCCCGCCGAGAGTTCCTATACATAACTGTCCTCTTTTTCCAAGCTAGAGTTTAGGAAGCCTAGAAACCGTCCCCCCGTAGACGCTTTATGTGAATGTAAGCGTTCCTATATATGACTCTCGCCTTCCTCCAAACTAGAGCTTAGCAAGCCTACAAACCAACTCCCTATAATTGCTTTCTCTGAATGAATGATATCGTTCCTATATAAGACTCTCGAACTTCTTCCAAACCAGAGTTTAACAAGCCAAAAAAGCACCCCCCATAGATGTTTCCTCTAACTCAAAGCTAATATTCCTATATATGATTCAGCTTCTTCATCCAAACTAGAGTAAGGCAAGCCTACAAATCACACACCAATAGTTGCTTTCTATCAGTAAATGTAAGCATCCCTATATATGACTATAGCAATTCTTCCAAACTGGAGTTTAGCAAGCCTCCAGACCCCCGGACCCCACTCCATAGTACCCTGGGCATTGGCGCCTGCCTGTCATGCAGGACATAGGGGCGGACCCTCATCTCAGACACGGCATTGGTGGATTGTAGGCTTTTTTAAGTTTTTGAATTGAAGAAGTCTGAGAATTGGAATTGGGTTTAGGGTAAGGTTAGGTGAAAGGGACTAGGATTAGGTTTAGGGGTTAGGGTTTTAGGTTAGAATTAGGGTTAGGATTACTGTTAGGGTTAGAGATTAGGATTATGTTTAGTGGTTGGGTTTAGGTTTAGGGTGAGAGGCAAGAGTAAGGGTCAGGGATTAGGGTTACTGTTAGGAGTTAGATTCAGGGCTTACCAAGGGTTTGGTTTAGAGATAGGGTTAGGGCTTACGTTTAACGGTGTGTGTTAGGGCACGGGCCCTGTCTAATGTACGGGGCACTGTGGGTGTGGAGCAAGGCTGGGTCCCCACTTCATCGTACCCTGGGTGTTGGGCTTCAACTGGCACGCAGGACAAAGGCAGAGGCTCATCTCACGCATGGTTAGGATTAAGGTTTAAGTTTAGGGTCAGGGTTGAGGGTTAGGGTGAGGGTTAACAGTTAGAGTTAGGGTAAGGGGGTTAGGGATAGGGTTAGGGTTAAGGGTTAGGTTTATGGTTCAGGTTTAAGGTTAGCATTAGAGGGTAGGGTTAGTGTAACTGTAGATCAGTGTTGGGTTTAGATCTCTAGGCATTAGGGTAAAGGTTAGGGTTAGGGTTAAGAGTTAGGGTTATGTTTAAAGGTTAGGATTGGGATTAGGCTTAAGGGTTAAGGTTAAGGTTATGGGTTATGACTAAGGATCAACGGTTAGGGTTATTTTTAGGCGTAGGGTTAGGGTAAGGGGTTAGAGTTAGTGTTAGTGTTGTTGGTCGGGTTAAGGTTAGGGTTGGCGTTTCAGAATTAGGGATTAGGTGTTATGTTTATAGCTAGGAGTTAGGGTTAGAATGACGGTATAGGGCTTGTTCTCAGGGTGTCATGCATTAACGTTAAGATAAGGGGTTAAAGTTAGGGTTACGGTGAGCTTTACCTGTTAAGGTGAGCAGTAGGATCAGGGTTAGGTGTTATGTTCTGGGTTAGGGTTATGGGTGAGGGGTAGGGCTTATCCTTAGGGCACGGGCCCTGTATGCACTAGGAGGCGAAGTTAGGGATCTGTGATGGTCGCTGGGAACCCACTCTATCGTTCGCAGTGTATGGGCCTCTGGGTTTCATGCAGGACACTATGGCAGAGCCGGCTTTCATGCATGGCTTAGTAGGATTGTAGGCTTTCAAAACTCTGAGAAAGCAAGAAGTCTGAGAATTAGATATCGGGTTAGGATTACGGCACGGTTTAGGGATGAAGATTAGTGTTAGGGTGAGGGCTTAGGGTTAGGGGTTAGGGTTAGGGTTAGGGTTGTTGGTAGGGTGAAGGTTAGGGTTGACGTTTTAGAATTAGGGATGAGGTGTTACGGTTATGACTATGGTTTAGGATTAGAATTATGGGATAGGGCTTCTTCTCAAGGTGTTTTGCATTCACGTTAAGTTAAGGGGCTAAGTTAGGGTTACGGGGAGGTTTATGTTTTAAGGTGAGCAATAGGATCAGGGTTAGGTGTTATGTTCAGGGTGAGGGTTATTTGTTAGGGGTAGTGTTTATACTTAGCATACGGGCCCTGTCTGCACTGGGAGGTGGGCGGGGTTTAGGGGGATGGTATTGTACCCGGGAACCCACTCTATCGTACGCTGGTTATGGGCTCCTGGGTTTCATGCAGGACACAGTGGCAGAGCCCCCTTTTACTCATGGCATGGGAGGATTGTAGGCTTTCTAAACTCTGAGAAAGCAAGAAGTCTGAGAATTAGATTTAGGGGTAGGATTATGGTAATGTTTAGGGATGAAGATTAGTGTCAGGGTGGTGTCTTGGGTTAGGGGTTGGGGTTAAAGGTTAGTGTTAGGTTTAACAGTTACAGTTAGGTTTATGGTTAAGTTTCAGGGTTAGGGTTAAGGTTTGGGTTTAGCGTTTGGCACAGGGGAAGACTTCAATGTTAGCTTTATGGTTAAAGATTAGGATTAGTGTTAGTGTGAGGGTTAATGGTAAGGGTCAAGATTAATGGTTCAGGTTGGGGTTAGGCTTCGGTTTAGGGTTAGGGGTTAGGGTTAGGCTTAGGGTTAAGGGATAGGATTAGGGTTAAGTGTTGGGCTTAGGGTTAGTGTTTAGTGTTAGGGTTATCATTAAGGATTAGGGTTAGGGTCAGGGTTAAATGTTTGGGTGCGGGTAATGGTTAGGGTCAGGGTTAAGGTTTACGGATAGGGTTAGTGTTAAGGGTTACGGGTAGGTTTAGGGTTCAGGGTTAGAGTTAGCATTAGGGCTTAAGGTTAGGATTAGGTGGTAGGTTACATTTAGGTTTAGATCTAGGCGTTAGAGTAAGGGTTAAGAGATAGGGTTAGGTTTAATGCTTAGGATTAGGGTTAGGGTTTTGGGTTAAAGTAAGTGTTAGGGGTTAGGTTTAAGGATCAAAGGTTAGGGTTATGTTTAGTTGTAGGGTTAGGGATAAGGGATAAGATTGGCGTAAGGGTTTTCCTTACTTTTATGGTTAAGGGTCACGCTTAGATTAAAGGTTAAGTTTAGTGTTAAGGGTTATGGTGAGGGTTAACGGTTACGGTAAAGGTTAAGCGTTAGTGTTAGGGATTAGCGATTAGGGTTTTTGGTAAGTGTTAGGGTTAGGAGTTAGTGTTTTATGAAGGGGTATGGTTAGAATTAGGATTGGGGTTGGGGTTAGTATTAGGGTTAGGTTTAGGGGTTAGGTTTAGGGTAAAAGCATAGGATTAGGGTTAAGGGTTGGGCTCAGGTTTAGGGTTAAAGTTTAGTGTTCGGGTTAATGTTTAGTGTTATGGTCCAGTTTAAGTGTTAGGGTGAGGGTTAACGGTTAGGATTAGGCTTAGAGGTTGGGGATATAGTGAGGGTTCAGTGTTAAGGTTAGGTTTAGGGTTCAGGGTTAGGGTTAGCTTTAGGGGTTATGGTTAGGGTTAGGTGTTAGGTTAGTGTCAGGGTTAGGTCTAGTCGTGAGGGTAAGGTTTAGGGTTAGCTTTAAGAGCTAGGGTTAGGTTTAATGGTTAGGATTAGGATTAAGGTTAAAGGTTAGGGTAAGGCTTAGGGGTTAGGGTGAAGGGTTAAGGGTTTTTGTTAGGCATAGCGTTGGGGTTAGAAGTAAGGGTTACAGTCAGTGTTAGGGTTGTAGGCAGGGTTACGGTTAGGGTTAGCGGTTTAGAATTAGGGTTAGGGATTAGGTGTTCCAGTGATGACTAGGAGATAGGGTGAGAATTAGGGGATAGGGGTTGTTCTCAGGGAATGGGTTATGCACTAACGTTAGGATAAGAGGTTAAAGTTAGGTTCACGGTCAGTTTTACGTGTTAAGGGGAGAAATAGGAACAGGGTTGGGTGTTATGTTCAGGGTGAGGGATATCTGTTACAGGTATTGTTTATGCTTAGCGCACGGGCCCTGTCTGCATTAGGCGGGGGAGGAGGTTCGGGGGCTGGGATTGTCACCAGGATCCCACTGTATCGTCCTCTGGGTATGGGCCCGTGGGTTTCATGCAGGACACCGTGGTAGAGCCTCCTTTCACGCATGGCATGGGAGGATTGCAGGCTTTCTAAACTCTAAGAAAGCAAGAAGTCTGAGAATTAGATTTAGGGTTAGGATTCTGGTTAGGGTTAAGGATGAAGTTTAGTGTTAGGGTGAGGGCTTAGGGTTAGTGATTAGGGTTAGGGTTAAAGGTTACTCTTAGGTTTAACAGTTACAGTTCGGTTTAGGGTTGAGGTTTACGGTTAGGGTTAAGATGAGGGGTTACGGTTTGGTATAGGGTTAGGGTTAGTAAAGGGTTAGGGTTAAGTGTTAGTATTAGGGTTGAAGATTAGGATTAGGGTTAGGATTAAAGGTTAGCGTGAGAGTTAACGGTTAGGGTTAAGGTTAAGGGTTAGGGTTAGGGGCCGGGCGCAGTGGCTCACGCCTGTAATCCTAGCACTCTGGGAGGCCGAGGCGGGTGGATTGCTCAAGGTCAGGAGTTCGAGACCAGCCTGAGTGAGACCCCGTCTCTACTAAAAATAGAACGACATTATATGGACAACTAAAAATCTATATAGAAAAAATTAGCCGGGCATAGTGGCGCATGCCTGTAGTCCCAGCTACTCGGGAGGCTGAGACAGTAGGATCGCTTAAGCCGAGGAGTCTGAGGTTGCTGTGAGCTAAGCTGACGCCACGGCACTCACTCTAGCCTGGGCAACAAAGTGAGACTCTGTCTCAACAAAAAAAAAAAAAAAAAAAAAAAGAGTTAGGGTTAGGGTTTAGGTTTAGGGTTAAGGGTTAGGGTTAGATTTAGGGTTCGAGTTATGTGTTAGGGTTTGTGTTAGAGGTTAGGGTTTGGTTTACTGTTCAGGGTTAGGGTTACGTTTAGGGGTTAGCATTAGGGTTAAGGATTAGGTTTAGGGTAAGGGTTTAGAGTTAGTGTTCGTCTTTAGGCTCGGGGCTTAGGTTCAGGGTCAGGGGTTAGAGTTGGTGGTAGGGCTTAGATTTAGCGGTCAGTTTAAGGGCACAGGAGCTGTTTAATCTATGGTGAGAGGGGTCTGTTCGGAGTCACCACAAAGCACAACATCATTCCCTGGGCCCTGGGACAAGACCTACATGCAGGACTCAGGCGGAGCCTCATCTCACACATGGCATGGCTGTATTGTAGGCTTGCTTCACTCTGGGAATGGAAGTAGTGTGAGAATTAGGGTTAGGGTTGGGGTTAGGGGTTGCAAGTTAGGGGTTAGGTTTTGACTCAGGGTTAGGTTGTAGGGATTAGTGGTTAGGGTTAGAGTTAGTGTTACGGGTTAAGTGTTAAGTCTGCTTTAGGCGGCCATGGTAAGTTTTAGGTTTGGAGTTAGCGTTAGGGTTAGGGGTTAGGGTTAAGGGATAGGGTTAGGGTTAAGGGTTAGGCTTAGGTTTCGGGTTCAGGTTTAGGGTTAGGGTCAGGGTTAAGGGTTAGGGTGAGGGTGAAGAGTTAGGGTTAGGGTTACGGGATTAGGGATAGGTTTAGGGTTAAGGGTCAGGTGTATGGTTCAAATTTAAGGTTAGCATTAGGGGGTTAGCGTTAGTGTTACCTGTAGGTCAGTGTTGGGGTTAGATCTCTAGGCATTACGGTAAAGGTTAGGGTTAGGGTTAATTGTTAGGGTTATGTTTAATGGTTAGGATTGGGATTAGGGTTAAGGGTTAGGGTTAAGGTTAGGGGTTATGACTAAGGATCAACGGTTAGTGTTATTTTTGGGCATAGGTTTAGCATAAGCGGTTAGTGTTAGTGTTAGTGTTGTTCGTAGCGTTAAGGTTAGGGTTGGCGTTTCACAATTAGGGATTAGGTGTTATGGTTATGGCTAGGAGTTAGGGTTAGAATTACGGTATAGGGCTTGTTCTAGGGTGTCATGCATTTACCTTAAGATAAGGGGTTAAAGTTAGGGTCACGGTGAGCTTTACCTGTTAAGGTGAGCAGTAGGATCAGGGTTAGGTGTTATGTTCTGGGTTAGGTTTATGGGTGAGGGGTAGGGTTTATCCTTAGGGCACGGGCCCTGTATGCACTAGGAGGCGAAGTTAGGGATCTGTGATGGTCGCTGGGAACCCACTCTATCGTACGCAGTGTATGGGCCTCTGGGTTTCATGCAGGACACTGTGGCAGAGCCGGCTTTCATGCATGGCTTAGTAGGATTGTAGGCTTTCAAAACTCTGAGAAAGCAAGGAGTCTGAGAATTACATTTTGGGTTAGGATTACGGCACGGTTTAGGGATGAAGATTAGTGTTAGGGTGAGGGCTTAGGGTTAGGGGTTAGGGTTAGGTTTAGGGTTGTTGGTAGGGTGAAGGTTAGGGTTGACGTTTTAGAATTAGGGATGAGGTGTTATGGTTATGACTATGGTTTAGGATTAGAATTATAGGATAGGGCTTCTTCTCAAGGTGTTATGCATTCACGTTAAGTTAAGGGGCTAAGTTAGGGTTACGGAGAGGTTTATGTTTTAAGCTGAGCAATAGGATCAGGGCTAGGTATTATGTTCAGGGTGAGGGTTATCTGTTAGGGGTAGTGTTTATACTTAGTGTACGGGCTCTGTCTGCACTGGGCGGGGGGCGGGGGTTAGGGGGTTAGGGGGATGGGATTGTCGCCGAGAACCCACTCTATCGTACGCTGGTTATGGGCTCCTGGGTTTCATGCAGGACACAGTGGCAGAGCCCCCTTTTACTCATGGCATGGGAGGATTGTAGGCTTTCTAAACTCTGAGAAAGCAAGAAGTCTGAGAATTAGATTTAGGAGTAGGATTATGGTAATGTTTAGGGATGAAGATTAGTGTCAGGGTGGGGTCTTATGTTAGGGGTTGGGGTTAAAAGTTAGTGTTAGGTTTAACAGTTACAGTTAGGTTTACGGTTAAGTTTCAGGGTTAGGGTTAAGGTATGGGTTTAGCGTTTGGCACAGGGGTAGGCTTCAGTGTTAGCTTTATGGTTAAAGATTAGGATCAGGGTTAGTGTGAGGGTTAATGGTAAGGGTCAAGATTAATGGTTCAGGTTGGGGTTAGCCTTAGGTTTAGGGTTAGGTGTTAGGGTTAGGCTTAGGGTTAAGGGATAGGATTAGGGTTAAGTGTTGGGCTTAGGGTTAGTGTTTAGTGTTAGGGTTATCATTAAGGATTAGGGTTAGGGTCAGGGTTAAATGTTTGGGTGCGGGTAATGGTTAGGGTCAGGGTTAAGGTTTACGGATAGGGTTAGTGTTAAGGGTTACGGGTAGGTTTAGGGTTCAGGGTTAGAATTAGCATTAGGGCTTAAGGTTAGGATTAGGTGGTAGGTTACATTTAGGGTTAGATCTAGGCGTTAGAGTAAGGATTAAGAGATAGGGTTAGGTTTAATGCTTAGGATTAGGGTTAGGGTTTGGGGTAAAAGTAAGTGTTAGGGAAAAGGTTTAAGGATCAAAGGTTAGGGTTATGTTTAGCTGTAGTGTTAAGGTTAGGGATAAGGGATAAGATTGGCGTAAGGGTTTTCCTTACTGTTAGGGTTAAGGGTTACGCTTAGATTAAAGGTTAAGGTTAGGGTCAGTGTTAAGAGTTAGGGTGAGTGTTAACGGTTACAGTAAAGGTTAAGCGTTAGTGATAGGCATTAGCGATTAGGGTATTTGGTAACTGTTTGGGTTAGGAGTTAGTGTTTTATGAAAGGTTATGGTTAGAATTAGGATTGGGGTTAGTGTTAGGGTTAGGGTTAGGGTAAAAGGATACGATTAGGGTTAAGGGTTGGGCTCAGGGTTAGGGTTAAATTTTAGTATTAGGGTTAATGTTTAGTGTTATGGTCCACTGTAAGTGTTAGGGTGAGGGTTAACGGTTAGGATTAGGCTTTGAGGTTGGGGATATAGTGAGGGTTCAGTGTTAGGGTTAGGTTTAGGGTTCAGGGTTAGGGTTAGCTTTAGGGGTTACGGTTAGGTGTTAGGTTACTGTCAGGGTTGGGTCTAGTCGTGAGGGTAAGGTTTAGGGTTAGCTTTAAGAGCTAGGGTTAGGTTTAATGTTTAAGATTAGGATTAGGTTTAAGGGTTAGGGTAAGGCTTAGGGGTTAGGGTCAAGGATTAAGGGTTTCTGTTAGGCATAGCGTTGGGATTAGAAGTAAGGGTTACTTTCAGTGTTAGGGTTGTAGGCAGGGTTACGGTTAGGGTTAGCGGTTTAGAATTAGGGTTAGGGATTAGGTGTTACAGTTTTGACTAGGAGATAGGGTTAGAATTATGGGATAGGGGTTGTTCTCAGGGAATGGGTTATGCACTAACGTTAGGATAAGAGGTTAAAGTTAGGCTTACGGTCAGTTTTACGTGTTAAGGGGAGAAATAGGAACAGGGTTGGGTGTTATGTTCAGGGTGAGGGATATCTGTTACATGTATTGTTTATGCTTAGCGCACGGGCTATGTCTGCCTTAGGAAAGGGCGGGGGGAGGTTAGGGGGCTGGGATTGTCACCAGGATCCCACTGTATCGTACTCTGGTTATGGGCCCGTGGGTTTCATGCAGGACACAGTGGTAGAGCCTCCTTTCACGCATGGCATGGGAGGATTGCAGGCTTCCTAAACTCTAAGAAAGCAAGAAGTCTGAGAATTAGATTTAGCGTTAGGATTCTGGTTAGGGTTAAGGATGAAGTTTAGTGTTAGGGTGAGGGCTTTGGGTTAGGGATTAGTGTTAGGGTTAAAGGTTACTCTTAGGTTTAATGGTTATAGTTCAGTTTAGGGTTGAGGTTTACAGTTAGGGTTAATATGAGAGGTTAGTGTTTGGTATAGGGTTAGGGTTAGGTACAGGGTTAGGGTTAAATGTTAGGTTTAGGGTTGAAGATTAGGATTAGGGTTAGGATTAAAGGTTAGTGTGAGAGTTAACAGTTAGGGTTAAGGTTAAGAGTTAGGGTTAGGGTTTAGGTTTAGGGTTAAGGGTTAGGTTTAGTTTTAGTGTTAGAGTTATGTGTTATGGTTTGTGTTAGAGGTTAGGGTTAGGTTTACTGTTCACGGTTAGGGTTACGTTTAGGGGTTAGCATTAGGGTTAGGAATTAGGTTTAGGGTAAGGCTTTAGAGTTAGTGTTGGGCTTTAGTCTCGCAGCTTAGGTTCAGGGTCAGGGGTTAGGGTTGGTGGTAGGGCTTAGATTTAGCGGTCAGTTTAAGGGCACAGGACCTGGTTAATCTACGGTGAGAGGGGTGCGGTCGGAGTCACCACGAAAGCACAACATCATTCCCTGGGCCCTGGGACAAGACCTACTTGCAGGACTCAGGCGGAGCCTCATCTCACACATGGCATGGCTGTATTGTAGGCTTGCTTCACTCTGGGAATGGAAGTAGTGTGAGAATTACGGTTAGGGTTGGGGTTAGGGGTTTCGAGTTAGGGGTTCGGTTTCGAGTCAGGGTTAAGTGGGAGGGATTAGTGATTAGGGTTAGAGTTAGTGTTACGAGTTATGTGTTAAGTCTGGTTAGTGGGCCAGGGTAAGGTTTAGGTTTGGAGTTAGCGTTACGGTTAGGCGTTAGGGTTAAGGGATAGGGTTAGGGTTAAGGGTTAGGCTTAGGGTTAGGGTTCAGGTTTAGGGTTAGGGTCAGGGTTAAGGGTTAGGGTCAGGGTTAACAGTTAGGGTTAGGGGGTTAGGGATAGGTTTAGGGTTAAGGGTCAAGGCTATGGTTCAGGTTTAAGGTTAGCATTAGGGGGTTAGCGTTAGTGTTAACTGTAGGTCAGTGTTGGGTTTAGATCTCTAGGCATTAGGGTAAAGGTTAGGGTTAGGGTTAAGAGTTAGGGTTATGTTTAATGGTTAGGATTGGGATTAGCGTGAAGAGTTAGGGTTAAGGTTAGGGGTTATGACTAAGGATCAACGGTTAGGGTTATTTTTATGTGTAGGGTTAGCTTAAGGGGTTAGGGTTATTGTTAGTGTTGTTCGGAGGGTTAAGGTTAGGGTTGGCGTTTCACAATTAGGGATTAGGTGTTATGGTTATGGCTAGGAGTTAGGGTTAGAATTACGGTATAGGTCTTTTTCTCAGGGTGTCATGCATTAACGTTAAGATAAGGGCTTAAAGTTAGGGTTACGGTGAGCTTTACCTGTTAAGGTGAGCAGTAGGATCAGGGTTAGGTGTTATGTTCTGGGTTAGGGTTATGGGTGAAGGGTAGGGTTTATCCTTAGGGCACGGGCCCTGTATGCACTAGG
The DNA here is from genome assembly GCF_041146395.1 of Eulemur rufifrons. Lineage (NCBI taxonomy): Eukaryota > Metazoa > Chordata > Mammalia > Primates > Lemuridae > Eulemur > Eulemur rufifrons. Next base: position 873,478 of record NW_027182842.1, read on the forward strand.
AGGCGAAGTTAGGGATCTGTGATGATCCCTGGGAACCCATTCTTTAGTACGCAGTGTATGGGCCTCTGGGTTTCATGCAGGACACTGTGGTAGAGCGGGCTTTCATGCATGGCTTAGTAGGATTGTAGGCTTTCAAAACTCTGAGAATTAGATTTCGGGTTAGGATTACGGCACGGTTTAGGGATGAAGAGTAGTGTTAGGGTGAGGGCTTAGGGTTTGGGCTTAGGGTTAGGGGCAGGGTTCATCGTTAGGGTTACGTTTAGGCAGTAGGGTTATGGGTTAGGAATAGGGTAAGGGTTTAATGTTAGTGTTGGGCGTTAGGGTCAGGGCTTAAGTTTAGGGTTAGGGGTTAGTGTTAGAGTTAGTGTTAGGGCTAGATTTAGAGGTTATTTTAAGGGCACAGGACCTGTGTAATCTATGGTGAGAAGTGTGCGGAATGGGTCATCGCCACACCACACCATCGTACCCTAGGCCTTGGGCCCAGACCTACATGTAGGTCTCAGGCAGAGCCTCTTCTCACGCATGGCATGGTTTTATTGTAGGCTTGGCTAACTCTGAGAATGGAGGAAGTGTGAGAATTATGGTTATGATTAGGGTTAGGTGTTTGGGGTTAGGGGTTAGTGTTCGAGTGAGGGTTAGGGGTTAGGGATTAGGGGTTAGGGTTAATGTTAGCATTAGGGGTTAACGGTTAGGGTTGGGTTAGGGACTAGGGTTAGATTTAGGGTTGGGGTAGGGTTAGGGTTAGGGGTTAGGGTTAGGGTTAAGGGATAGGATTAGGGTTAAGGGTTAAGGCTTAGGGTTAGCATTAAGGGATGGGTTAGGGTTAAGGGTTAGGGTTATGGTCCGAGTTAAGGGTTAGGATGAGGGTTAACAGTTAGGGTTATAAGATAGGGATAGTGTTAGGATTAAGGTCTAGGGTTAGGGTTAGAGGTAGTTTTACTGCTAAGATTAGGTCTAGGCATTAAGGTAAGGGTTAGTGTTAGGGTTAGGTTTAATTGTTAGGATTAGGATCAGAATTAAGGGTTAGGCTTAGGGTTAGGGGATAGGGTTAGGGTTTAGGGTAAACTTTTAAGGTTATGTTTAGGGATAAGGTTAGGGTTAGCGTTTAAGGTTAGGGTTAGTATTAGGGTTGTTTGTAGGGTTAAGATAATGTTTAGTGGTTAGAATTAGGGTTAGGGATTAGGGGTTACTGTTATGGCTAGGAGTTTGGGTTAGTATTAAGTGATAGGGGTTGTTCTTAGCATAAGTGTTATGCATTAACGTTAGAATAAGTGGTTAAAGTTAGGTTTACGGTGAGGTTTATGTGTTAAGGTGAGCAATAGGATCAGGGTTAGAATTATGAGTGAGGGGTAGGGTTTTGCTTAGGGTATGGGCCCTGTCTGCCCTAGGAGTGGGATTGAGGGGGATGCGATTGTCACCAGAAACCCACTCTATCGTATGCAGGGTATGGGCCCATGGGTTTCTTGTAGGACACTCTGGCAGAGCCTGATTTCACGCATGGTAAAGGAGGATTGTAAGCTTTCCAATCTCTAAGAAAGTAAGAAGTCTGATAATTAGATTTAGGGTTAGGATTATCCTTATGGTTAGGGATGAAGTTTAATCTTAGGGTGAGGGCTTCGGGTAAGGGGATAGGGTTAGTTTTAGGGTTAAAAGTTACTGTTAGGTTTAACAGTTACAGTTAGACTTAGGGTTTAGGTTTAGGGTTAGGGTTAAGCTTAGGGGTTACGGTTTGGTACAGGGTTAGGGTTAAGTGTTAGGGTTAGGGTTAAAGATCATGACTAGGGTTAGAGTTAAGGGTTAGTTTGAGTGTTAACAGTTAGGGTTAAGGATAACTTTTCGGGTTAGGGGTTAGGATTAGTGTTCGGGCTGAGATTTAGCGGTTAGTTTAAGGGCACAGGACCTGTTTAATCTATGGTGAGAGTGGTGCACAGGGTCGCTGCGACACGACACCACCATACGCTGGGCCTTGGGCCAAGACCTACATACAGGGCTCAGGTGGAGCCTCTTCTCACGCATGACATGGCTGTATTGTAGGCTTGGTTAACTCTGAGAATGGAAGAAGTGTGAGAAATCGGGTTAGGGCTGGCTGTAGGTGTTTTTAACCCCTAACCCTAACACTAACCCCAAGGTTAAATCTAACCGTAACCCTTACGCCAACCCTAACCCTAACCCTAACCCCTCTCACTGTAGAATAAACAGGTCCTGTGCCCTTAAACTAACCGCTAAATCTAAGCCCTAACATCAACCCTAACCTCTGACCCTAAACCTAAGCCCTGAGCCTAAAGCCCAACACTAACTCTAAACTCTTACCCTAAAGCTAATCCCTAACCCTAATGCTAACCCCTAAACATAACCCTAACTGTGAACCCTAAACCTAACCCTAACCTCGAGCGCTAACCATAGCACTTAACTCTAACCCTAAACCTAACATGAACCCTTAATCCTAACACTAACCCTAACCCTAACTCTTAACTTTAACCCTGACTGTTAACCCTCACACTAACCTTTAAACCTAACCTTAATCGTAATCTTTAACCCTAAACCTAATATTTAACCCTAATCCTGTACCAAACCCTAAACCCTAACCTTAAACCTAACCGTAAACCTTAACCCTGAACCTAACTGTAACGGTTAAAACTAAGAGTAACCTGTAACGCTACCCGTAACCCCTAACTCTAAGCCTTCACCCTAACACTAACCTTGATCCTTAACCCGAACCCTAACCCTAACCCTAAATCTAATTCTCAGTCTTCTTGCTTTCTTAGAGTTTAGAAAGCCTACAATCCTCCCATGCCATGCGTGAAAGGAGGCTCTTCCACTGTGTCCTGAATGAACCGCTGGGGCCCATAACCAGAGTACGATAGAGTGGGTTCCTGGTGACAATCCCAGCCCCCTAACTCCCGCCCCCCGCCTAATGCAGACAAGGCCGGTGTCCTAAGCATAAACTCTACACCTCACCCAAAACTCTAACCCTGAAAATAACGTTTAACCCTGATTCTATTGCTCACCTTAGAATGTAAACCTCACTGTAACCTGAACTTTAACCTCTTATCCTAACGTTAATGCATAACACTTACCCTGAGAATAACCCCTATCCCATAATTCTAACCCTATCTCCTAGTCATAACTGTAACAACTAATCCCTAACCCTAATTCTAAACCACTAACACTAACTGTTACCCTACGTAGTTACTGTTACGGTAACCTACTGTTACCCTAACACTGAACCTAACCCTTACTCCTAACGCCAAAGCTATGGCTAAAAATAATGCTAACCCTTGACCCTTTACCCTAACTCCTAACCCTAATCCTAATCCTAACCACTAAACCCAAACTTAGCTCTTAACCCTAACCCTAAACCTTACCCTGACGCCTAGACCTAACACTAACACTAAACTAACACCTAACCCTAATCATAACCCCTAAAGCTAACCCTAACCCTGAACCCTAAACCTAACCCTAACACTTAATACTAACTATATCCCTAACCCCTAACCCTAACCCTAACCGTTAACCCTCACCCTAACCCTTAAACCGGAGCCTAACATTAAATCTTAACCCTAACACTAAATTTTAACCCTAAACCTACGCCCAACCCTTAACCATAATCCTATCCCTTAACCCTAAACCTAACCCCTAACCCTAAACCTAACACTAACCCCAATCCTAATTCTAACCATAGCCCTTAATACATCACTACGCCTAACCCCTAACCCTAACCCTAACCCCTAATGCTAACCCTAACACTGAACCCTAAACCTAACCCTATCCCTAACCCTTAAACATAACTCTATCCCTAACCAATAATCCTAAGCCTAATCTTTAACCCTCACCCTAGAGCTTAACTCGAACCGTAACCCTAAGCCTAAACCCCAACCCTAACACTTAACACAAACCCTAAGCCTTAACACTTAACCCCAACCCTATCCTTTAACCCTAACACTAACCCTGATGCCTAATCCTAACCCTAACACTAACCCCAACCATAAATCTAACCCTAGCCCCTAACGCAAAACTAACCCCTAACCCCTAACCCCTAACCCTAACACTAACCCTAAATCCTAGTCCCTAACCACTAAACCTCACTTGAACCCTAACCCCTAACACCAAACCCTTAACCCTAACCATAACCCTATTTCTCACACTACTTCCATTCTCAGAGTTAACCAAGCTTAAAATACAACCATGCAATGCGTGAGTAGAGTTTCTGCATGAGTCCTGCAAGTAGGTCTGGGCCAAAGGCCCAGGATCCGATGGTGTGGTGTTGCATGGAAACATTCTGCACCCTTCTCACCATAGATTGCACAGGTCCTGTACCCTTAAACTAACCGCTAAAGCAAAGCCCAAACACTGACCCTAACCCCTAACCCTAAACCTAAGCCCTGACCCTAATGCCCAACACTAACACTAAACGCTTACCCTAAACCTAACCCCTAAATGTAACCTTAACCATGAACCCTAAACCTAACCCAAACCCCTAACCCTAACCATAACATTTAACTCTAACCATAAACCTAACATGAACACTTAACCCTAACCCTAACCCATAAGCCTAACACTTAACCTTAACCCTAACCGTTAACCCTCACACTAAACCTTAACCCTAACCCTAATCCTAATCTTTAACCCTAAACCTAGCACTTAACCCTTACCCTGTACCAAAACCTAACCCCTAATCTTAACCCTAACCGTAAACCTTAAAGCTTAACCCTAAACCTAACTGTAACTGTTAAACCTAACACTAACCTTTAACCCTGACCCTAACCGAAACCCCTAACCCTAAGCCCTCACCATAACAGTAACCTATATTGCTAACCCTAACCCTAATCCTAGCCCTAAATTTAATTCTCAGACTTCTTGCTTTCTCAGAGTTTACAAAGCCTACAATCCTCCCATGCCATGTGTAGAAGGAGGCTCGGCCACTGTGTCCGGCATGAAACCAGGGGGCCCATACCCAGCATATGATAGAGTGGCTTCTGGCATCTATCCCAGCCCCCTAAGCCCCCTCCTAGAGCAGGGAGGGCTCGTGATATAAGCATAAACACTACCCCTCACCCATAACCCTAACCCTGAACATCACAGCTCACCCTGATACTATTGCTCACCTTAACACATCAACCTCACCATAACTCTAACTTGAACCCGTTATCCTAACGTTAATGCATAAGACTTACCCTAAGAACAACCCCTATCCCTTAATTCTAACCCTAACTCCTAGCCACAATTATAACACCTAATCCCTAAGGCTAATTCAAAACTGCTAAACATTACCTTACCCCTACAAACAACCCTAACACTAACCCTAACCCCAACCGCTAACCCTAACCGTACACCTAAAAATAACCGTAACAATTGACACTTAACCCTAACCCCTAACCTTAACCCTAACCCTTAACCTTGATCCTAATCCTAACAATTAAACCTAACCCTAACTCTTAAGCCTAACACTAACACGTACCCTAACGCCTAGACCTAACCCTAAGAGTAAACGTAACCCCTAACCCTAACCCTAATCCCTAATGCTAACCCTAACACTGAACCCTAATCCTAAGCCTTAAACCTAACTCTATCCTTAAGCCATAAGCCTAGCCCTAACTGTTAACCCCACACTAACCCTTAACTCGAACTGTAACCCTAACCCTTAAAACTAAACCTAACACTTAACGCTAACCCTAAGCCTTAACGCTTAACCCTTATCCTATCCCTTAACCCTAACCCTAACCCCTAATGCTAACCATAACCCCACCATAAATCTAACCCTAGCCCCTAACCCAACCCTAACCCCTAAACCCTAACCCTATCACTAAACCCAACACCTACTCCCTAACCCCTAATCCTCACTCGAAGCTTAAGCCCTAACCCTAAGCCCTCTCCCTGACTAATCTTCATTCCTAACTCTAACCATAATCCTAACCCTAAATCTAATTCTCAGACTTCTTGCTATCTCAGAGTTTTAAAAGCCTACAATTCTCCAAAGCCATGCGTGAAAGCTGGCTCTACCACAGTGTCCTGCATGAAACCCAGGAGCCCATACTCTGTGTACAATAGAGTGGGTTCCTGGGGACAATCACGGCCCCCTAACTCACCCTGCTAGTGCTGACAGGGCCTATGCCCTAAGCAAAAACCCTGCACCTCACCCATAACCCTAACCCTGAACATAACACCTAACCCTGATGTTATTGTTCACCTTAACACGTAAACCTCACTGTAACCCTAACTTTAACCCCCTATCCTAATGTTATTGAATAACACTTACCCTAAGAACAAACCCTATCCCTTAATTCTAAGCCTAACTCCTAGCATAACCATAACACCTAATCCCTAACCTTAATTCTCAACTGTTAAACATTACCTTCACCCTACAAACAACCCTAACACTAACCCTAACTCTAACTGCTAACCCTAACCCTAACCATTACACTGATCATAATCCTAACAATTAAACCTAACCCTAATCCTTAACCCTAACACGAACCATTACCATAATGCCTAGACCTAACCCTAACTGTAACCCTAACCCCTAACCCTAACCCTAACCGCTAATGCTAACCCTAACCCCGAACCCTAAACCTAACCCTAACCCTATCCCTTAAACCTATTACTATCCCTAAACCATTACCCTAATCGCAACTGTTAACCCTCACTCTCACCCTTAACTTGGACCGAAACCCTAACCCTTAACCCTAACCTTAACCCTTACTGCTAATCTTAAGCCTTCACCCTTTACCTTAATCCTATCTCGTAAGCCTAACCCTAAGGCTGACCCCTAACCCGCCCGAACATTAACCCTAACCCTAAATCTAACGCTAGCCCCTTACAAAAACCTAACACCTAACCCCTGACACACTAATCCTAACTTCTAATTCCTAACAGCTAAACTTCACTCAAACCCTAACCTCTAACCCTAAACACATAACCCTAACCATAACCCTAATTCTCACACTTCCTCCGTTCTCAGAGTTGACCAAGCCTACAATAGAGCCATGCCACAAATGAGAAGAGGCTCTGCCTGAGTCCTGCATGTAGGTCTGGGCCCGAGGCCCAGGTACGATGGTGTGGTGTTGAGGCGACCCAGTCTGCACCCTTCCCACCATAGATTAAACAGAGCATGTGCCCTTAAACTAACCACTAAATCTAAGCCCTAACACTAAACCTAAATCCTAACCCTAAACCTCGGCCCTTATCCTAACGCCCAACAGTAACACTAAACACTCACCCTAAACTTAACCCGTAACCCGAACCCCTAAATGTAACCCTAACCATGAACCCTAAACCTAACCCTAACCTCTAGCCATAACCATAACACTTAACTCTAACCCTAAACGTTACACGAAGCCTTATTCCTAACCCTAACCCCAACCGTAACACTTAATCTTGACCCTTACCATTAACCCTCACACTAACCCTTAACCCTAACCCTAATCCTAATCTTTAACCATTAACCTAACACTGAAGCCTAACCCTGTGCCAAACGCTAAAACCAAACCTTAACCCTAACCCTGAAACTTAACCGTAAACGTAACTGTAACTATTAAAAATAACACTAACCTTTAACGCTAACCCCTAACCCTCAGAGGCCACCCTAACACTAATCTTCCTCTCTAAACATTACCATAATCCTACCCCTAAATCTAATTCTCAGACTTCTTGCTTTCTCAGAGTTAAGAAAGCCTACAATCCTCCCATGCCATGAGTAAAAGGGGGCTCTTCCACTGTGTCCTGCATGAAACCCAGGAGCCCATACCCAGCGTATGATAGAGTGCGTTCCCGGGGACAATCCCATCCCTCTAACCCCCGCCCCCCACCCAGTGCAGACAGGGACCGTACGCTAAGTATAAACACTATCCCTAACAGATAACCCTCACCCTCAATATAAAACCTGACCCTGAACCTATTGCTCACCTTAAAACATAAACCTCTCCGAAACCCTAACTTATCCCCTTATCTTAACATTAATGTATAACACCCTGAGAAGAAGCCCTATCCCATAATTCTAAATCTAATCCCCAGCCATAACCCTAACACCTCATCCCTAATTCTAAAATGCCAACCCTACCTTCACCCTACCAACAACCCTAACCCTAACCCTAAACCCTTACCCTAACCCTATGCCTAAAAATAACCCTAACCATTGATCCTTAGTCATAACCCCTAAACCTTAACCCTAACCCTTCACGCTAATCCCAATCCTAACCATTAAACATAACCCTGCTTAACCCTACCGCTAACCTCTACCCTAATGCCTAGATATCTAACCCCAACACTGACCTACAGTTAACACTAATCCTAACCCCGAATCCTAACCTTAAAGCTGAACCATAAACCTAACCCTTAACCCTAACCCTATCCCTAACCCCCTAACCCTAACCCTAACTGTTAAGCCTCACCCTAACATTAACCCTGACTCTAACCCTATCCCTTAACCCTAACCCCTAACCCTAACGCTAACCACAACCCTAAACCTAACCCTGGCCCCCTAACCCAGACTTAACACCTAAGCCCTAACACAAACTCTAACCCTAACCACTAATCCCTAGCACCTGACCCTGACTCGAAACCTAACCCCTAACTCGAAACCCCTAAACCCAAACCTAACCCTAATTCTCACACTACTTCCATTCCCAGAGTGAAGCAAGCCTACAATACAGAAATGCCATGTGTGAGATGAGGCTCCGCCTGAGTCCTGCATGGAGGTTTTGTCCCAAGGCCCAGGGAATGATGTGCTTTCGTGGTGACTCAGACCACACCCCTGTCACCGTAGATTAACCAGGTCCAGTGCCCTTAAACTGACCGCTAAATCTAAGCCCTACCAACAACCCTAACCCCTGACCCTGAACCTAAGCCCCGAGCCTAAAGCCCAACACTAACTCCAAACACTTACCCTAAACCTAATCCCTATCCCTAATGCTAAACCCTAAACGTAACCCTAACCGTGAAGAGTAAACCTAACCCTAACCTCTAACACAAATCCTAACACATAACTCTAACCCTAAAACTAACCCTAACCCTTAACCCTAAACCTAAACCCTAACCCTATCCCTTAACCTTAACCTTAACCGTTAACTCTCATGCTAACCTTTAATCCTAAACCTAATCCTAATCTTCAACACTAAACCTAACACAACCCTAACCCTGTACCAAACCCTAACCCCTCATCTTAACCCTATCCACAAACCTCAAACCTAAAACGAACTGTAACCGTTAAACCTAACAGTAACCTTAAACCGTAACCCTAATCTGTAACCCTATCTCCTCACCATAACACTACACTTCATCCTGAACCCTAACCATAATCCTAACCCTAAATCTAATTCTCAGACTTCTTGCTTTCTTAGAGTTTAGAAAGCCTGCAATCCTCCCATGCCATGTGGGAAAGGAGGCTCTACCACTGTGTCCTGCATGAAAACCACGGGCCCATACCCAGAGTCTGATACAGTGGGTTCCCGGTGACAATCCCAGCCCCCTAACCTCGCCCCAGCTTAATGTAGACAGGGCCCGTGCGCTAAGCATAAACAATACCTTTAACAGATAACCCTAACCCTGAACATAGCACCTAACCCTGTTCCTATTTCTCCCCTTAACACGTAAACCTCACCGTGAGCCTAACTTTAACCTCTTATCCTAACGTTAATGCATAACCCATTCCCTGAGAACATCCCCTATCCAATAATTCTAACCCTATCTCCTAGTCATAACTGTAACACCTAATCCCTAACCCTAATTCTCAACCGCTAAGCCTAACCGTAACGCTGCCTACAACCCTAACACTGACAGGACACCTTAGTTCTAACCCCAACGCTATGCCTAACAAAAGCCCTAACACTTCACCGTCACCCTAATCCCTACGCATTACCCTAACCCTTAACCGTAATCCTAATCCTAACCATTAAACCTAACCCTAGCTCTTAAAGCTAACCCTAAACCTTACCCTCACGACTAGACCTAACCCTGACACTAACATAACACCTAACACTAACCATAACCCCTAAAGCTAACCCTAACCCTGAACCCTAAACCTAACCCTAACACTGATCCTTCACTATATCCCTAACCCCTAAGCCTAATCCTAACTGTTAACCCTCACCCTAACACTTAAACTGGACCATAACACTAAACATTAACCCTAACACTAAACTTTAACCCTAACCATAAGCCCAACACTTAACCCTAATCCTATCCCTTAACCCTAAGCCTAACCCTAACCCCTAACCCTAAACCTAACCCTAACCCGAACCCTAACCCTTAATCTTGACCCTTACCATTAACCCTCACACTAACCCTAATCCTAATCTTTAACCATAAAGCTAACACAGAAGCCTAACCCTGTGTCAAACGCAAAACCCAAACCTTAACCCTAACCCTCAAACTTAACCATAAACCTAACTGTAACTGTTAAACCTAACACTAACCTCTAACGCTAGCCCCTAACCCTAAGACCCCACCTTAACACTAACCCTAACCCTAAACATTATCATAATCCTACCCCTAAATCTAATTCTCGGACTTCTTGCTTTCTTAGAGTTTAGAAAGCCTAAAATCCTCCCATGCCATGAGTAAAAGGGGGCTCTGCAGCTCTCTCTGCATGAAACCAGGAGCCCATACCTAGCGTATGATAGAGTGGTTTCCCGGGGAAATCCCATCCCCGTAACCCCAGCCCCCCGCCCAGTGCAGACAGAGCCTGTACGCTAAATATAAACACTACCCCTAACAGATAACCCTCACCCTGAACATAGCACCTGACCCTGATCCTATTGCTCACCTTAAAACATAAACCTCCCCGTAACCCTAACTTATCCCCTTATCTTAACGTTAATGCATAACACACTGAGAAGGAGCCCTATCCCATAATTCTAATCCTAACCCCTAGCCATAACCGTAACACCTCATCCTTAATTCTAAAATGCCAACCCTAACCTTCACCCTACCAACAACCCTAACCCTAACCCTAACCCCTAACCCTAAGCCCTCACCCTATCACTAATCCTCATCCCTAAACCGTACCATAATACTAACTCTAAATCTAACTCTCAGACTTCTTGCTTTCTCAGAGTTTTGAAAGCCTACAATCCTACTAAGCCATGCATGAAAGCCCGCTCTGCCACAGTGTCCTGCATGAAACCCAGAGGCCCATACACTGCGTACGATAGAGTGGGTTCCCAGCGACCATCACAGACCCCTAACTTCGCCTCCTAGTGCATACAGGGCCTGTGCCCTAAGCACAAACCCTACCCCTCACCCATAACCCTAACCCGAAACATAACACCTGACCCTGATCCTACTGTCCACCTTAACACGTAAACCTCACCGTAACCCTAACTTTAACCCCTAATATTAACGATAATGCATGACACCCTGAGAACAAGCCCTATACCGTAATTCTAACCCTAACTCCTAGCCATAACCGTAACACCTAATCCCTAATTCTGAAACGCCAACCCTAACCTTAATCCTACCAACAACACTAACACTAACCCTAAACACTTACCCTAACCCTACACCTAAAAGTAACCCTAACCATTGATACTTAGTCATAACCCCTAAACCTTAACCCTAACCCTTCACGCTAATCCCAATCCTAACCATTAAACATAACCCTACTTAACTCTACCCCTAACCTATACCGTAATGCCTAGAGATCTAACCCCAACACTGACCTACAGTTAACACTAACCCTAACCCCTGATCCTAACCTTAAACCTGAACTATAAAACTAACCCTTAACCCTAACCCTATCCCTAACCCCCTAACCTTAACCCTAAATGTTAAGCCTCACCCTAACTGTTAACCCTGACTCTAAGCCTAAACTTTAACCCTAACACCTAACCCTAACGCTAACCCCAACCCTAAACCTAATCCTGGCCCCTGAACCCAGACTTAACACCTAACCCCTAACACTAACTCTAACCCTAACCACTAATCCCTAGCACCTGACCCTGACTCGAAACCTAATCCCTAACTAGAAACCCCTGACACCAAACCTATCCCTAATTCTCACACTAATTCAATTTCCAGAGTGAAGCAAGCCTACAATACAGCCATGCCATGTGGGAGATGAGGCTCCGCCTGAGTCCTGCATGTAGGTCCTCTACCAAGGCCCAGGGAATGATGTTGTGCTTTCGTGGTGACTCCGACCACACCCCTCTCACCGTAGATTAACCAGGTCCTGTGCCCTTAAACTGACCACTAAAGCTAAGCCCTACCACCAACCCTAACCCCTGACCCTGAACCTAAGCCCCGAGCCTAAAGCCCAACACTAACTCTAAACACTTACCCTAAACCTAATCCCTAACCCTAATGCTAACCCCTAGAGGTAACCCTAACCGTGAACAGTAAACCTAACCCTAACCTCTAACACAAAACCTAACACATAACTCTAACCCTAAAACTAACCCTAACGCTTAACCCTGAACCTAAACCCTAACTCTAACCCTTAACCTTAACCTTAACCGTTAACTCTCATGCTAACCTTTAATCCCAACCCTAATCCTCATCTTCAACCCTAAACCTAACACAACCCTAACCATGTACCAAACCCTAACCCCTCATCTTAACCCTATCTGCAAACGTCAACACTAAAAGGAACTGTAACTGTTAAACCTAAGAGTAACCTTAAACCGTAAACCTAATCTGTAACCCTATCCCGTCACCATAACATTACACTTCATCCTGAACCCTAACCATAATCCTAACCCTAAATCTAATTCTCAGACTTCTTGCTTTCTTAGAGTTTAGAAAGCCTGCAATCCTCCCATGCCATGTGGGAAAGGAGGCTCTACCACTGTGTCCTGCATGAAAACCACGGGCCCATACCCAGAGTCCGATACAGCGGGTTCCCGGTGACAATGCCAGCCCCCTAACCTCCACCCAGCTTCATGCAGACAGGGCCCGTGCGCTAAGCATAAACAATACCTTTAACAGATAACCCTAACCCTGAACATAGCACCGAACCCTGTTCCTATTTCTCCCCTTAACACGTAAACCTCACCGTGAGCCTAATTTTAACCTCTTATCGTAACGTTAATAAATAAACCATTCCCTGAGAACATCCCCTATCCAATAATTCTAACCCTATCTCCTAGTCATAAGTGTAACACCTAATCCCTAACCCTAATTCTCAACCGCTAAGCCTAACCGTAACGCTGCCTACAACCATAACACTGACAGGAACCCTTAGTTCTAACCCCAACGCTATGCCTAACAAAAGCCCTAACCCTTCACCCTTCACCCTAACCCCTACGCATTACCCGAACCCTTAACCGTAATGCTAATCCTAACCATTAAACCTAACCCTGGCTCTTAAGCTAACCCTAAACCTTACCCTCACGAGTAGACCTAACCCTGACACTAACCTAACACCTAACCCTAACCAGAACGCCTAAAGCTAACCCTGAACCCTATCCCTAACCCTAGCAGTAAACTTTAACCCTAAACCTAAGCCCAACCCGTAACCCTAATCCTATCCTTTTACCCTAAAACTAACCCCTATACCTAACCCCTATACCTAACCCTAACTCTAATCCCAATCCTAATTCTAACCATACCCCTTCATAAAACACTAACTCCTAACCACTAACCCTAACACTAACCAAAAACCCTAATCACTAATCCCTAACCCTAACGCTTAACCTTTACCCTAACCGTTAACCCTCACCCTAATTCTTAACACTGACCCTAACCTTCAGCTTTAACTCTAAGCCTAGCCCTTAACGCTACAGTAAGGAAGACCCTTAATGCTAATGGGATCCCTTATCCCTAACCCTAACACTACAGCTAAAAATAACCCTAACCTTGGATCCTTAAACCTAACCCCTAACACTTACTTTAACCCCAAACCCTAACCCTAATCCTAAGCATTAAACCTAACCCTATCTCTTACCCATAACCCTAGCACTTACCCTAACGCCTAGATCTAACCCTAAATCTAATCTACCGCCTAATCCTAACCTTAAGCCTTAATGCTAACGCTAACCCTGAACCCTAAACCTACCTGTAACCCTTAACAGTAACCCTATCCGTGAACCTTAACCCTGACCCTAACCATTACCCGCACCCAAGCATTTAACCCTGACCCTAACCCTAATCCTTAATGCTAACCCTAACACTAAACCCTAACCCTAAGCCCAACACTTAACCCTAATCCTATCCCTTAACCCTAATCCTAACCCTAACCCTAATGCTAACCCCTAAACGTAACCCTAACCGTGAACAGTAAACCTAACCCTAACCCCTAACACAAACCATAGCACATAACTCTAACCCTAAAACTAACCCTAACCCTAACCCTAACCCTAAACCCTAACTCTTAACCTTAACCCTAAGCGTTAACTCTCACGCTAACCTTTAATCCTAACCCTAATCCTAATCTTCAACCCTAAACCTAACATTTAACCCTAACCCTGTACCAAACCCTAACCCCTCATCTTAACCCTAACCTTAAACCTCAACCCTAAACCAAAGTGTAACCGTTAAATCTAAGAGTAACCTTTAACCCTAACCGTAATCCCTAAGCCTAAGCCCTCACCCTAACACTAAACTTCATCCTTAACCCTAACCATAACCCTAACCCTAAATCTAATTCTCAGACTTCTTGCTTTCTTATAGTTTAGAAAGCCTGCAATCCTCCCACGCCATGCGTGAAAGGAGGCTCTACCACAGTGTCCTGCATGAAACCCAGAGGCCCATACACTGCGTGCGGTAGAGTGGGTTCCCAACGACCATCACAGACACCTAACTTTGCCTCCTAGAGCATACAGGGCCCGTGCCCTAAGCATAAACCCTACCCCTCACCCATAAGCCTAACCCACAACATAACACCTAACCCTGATCCTACTGCTCACCCTAACAGGTAAACCTCACCATAACCCTAACTTTAACCCCATATCTTAACGTTAATGCATGACACCCTGTGAACAAGCCCTATACCGTCATTATAACCCTAACTCCTAGCTATAACCGTAACACCTAATCCCTAATTCTGAAACGCCAACCCTAACCTTAACCCGACCAACAACACTAACACTAACCCTAACCCCTTACCCTAATCCTACGCCTAAAAGTAACCCTAACCGTTGATCCTTAGTCATAACCACTAACCTTAACCCTAACCCTTAACCCTATTCCCAATCCTAACCATTAAACATAACCCTAACTCTTAACCCTAACCCTAACCTTTACCCTAATGCCTAGAGATCTAACCCCAACACTGACCTACAGTTAACACTAACCCCAACCCCTAATGCTAACCTTAAACCTGAACCAAGCTCCTAACCCTTAACCCTAACACTATCCCTTACCCCTAAGCCTAACACCAACTGTTAACCCTCTAACCCTCACCCTGAATCCTAACCCTATCCCTTAACCCTAACCCCTAACCCTAACGCTAACTCCAACCCTAAACCTTACCCTGGCCCCCTACCCAGACTTAACACCTTACCCCTAACACTAACTCTAACCCTAACCACTAATCCCTAGCACCTAACCCTGACTCGAAACCTAACCCCTAACACGAAAAACCCTAACCCCAACCCCAACCCTAATTCTCACACTACTTCCATTCCCAGAGTGAAGCAAGCCTACAATACAGCCATGCCATGTGTGAGATGAGGCTCCGCCTGAGTCCTGCATGGAGGTCCTGTCCCAAGGCCCAGGGAATGATGTTGTGCTTTCGTGGTGACTCCGACCGCACCCCTCTCACCGTAGATTAACCAGGTCCTGTGCCCTTAAACTGACCGCTAAAGCTAAGCCCTACCACCAACGCTAACCCCTGACCCTGAACCTAAGCCCCGAGCCTAAAGCCCAACATTAACTCTAGACCCTTACCCTAAACCTAATCCCTAACCCTAATGCTAACCCCTAAACCCAACCCTAACCGTGAACAGTAAACCTAACCCTAACCTCTAACATAAACCATAGCACATAACTCTAACCCTAAAATTAACCCTAACCCTAACCATAACCCTAAACCCTAAATCTTTTTTTTTTTTTTTTTTTTTGAGAGAGTCTCACTCTGTAGCCCAAGATAGAGTGAGTGCCGTGGCATAAGCCTAGCTCACAGCACCCTCAGACTCCTGAGCTCAAGGAATCCTCCTGTTTCAGCCTCCCGAGCAGGTGGGACTACAGGCATGCGACACCATGCCCGGCTAATTTTTTTCTATATATATTTTTAGCTGTCCATATAATTTCTTTCTATTTTTAGTACAGATGGGGTCTCGCTCTTGCTCAGGCTGGTCTTGAACTCCTGAGCTCAAACGATCCACCCACCTCGGCCTCCCAGAGTGGTAGGATTACAGGCTTGAGCCACCGCGCACGGGCCTAAACCCTAACTCTTAACCTTAACACTAAGCGTTCACTCTCATGCTAACCTTTAATCCTAACCCTAATCCTAATCTTCAACCCTAAACCTAACACTTAACCCTAAACGTCTACCAAACCCTAACCCCTCATCTTAACCCTAACCGTAAACCTCAACCCTAAACCGAACTGTAACCGTTAAACCTAAGAGTAACCTTTAACCCTAACCCTAATCCCTAACCTTAAGCCCTCACCCTAACACTAAACTTCATCCTTAATCCTAACCATAATCCTAACCCTAAATCTAATTCTCAGACTTCTTGCTTTCTTAGAGTTTAGAAAGCCTGCAATCCTCCCATGCCATGCGTGAAAGGAGGCTCTACCACTGTGTCCTGCATGAAACCCACGGGCCCATACCCAGAGTATGATAGAGTGGGTTCCCGGGTACAATCCCAGCCCCCTAAACTCCCCCCGCCCGCCTAATGCAGACAGGGCCCGTGTGCTAAGCATAAACAATACCTTTAACAGATAACCTTAACCCTGAACATAACACCCAACCCTGTTCCTATTTCTCCCCTTAACACGTAAACCTCACCATGAGCCTAACTTTAACCTCTTATCCTAACGTTAATGCATAACCCATTCCCTGAGAACAACCCCTATCCCATAATTCTAACCCTATCTCCTAGTCATCACTGGAACACCTAATCCCTAACCCTAATTCTAAACCGCTAACCCTAACCGTAACCCTACCTACAACCCTAACACTGACAGTAACCCTTACTTCTAACCCCAACGCTATGCCTAACAAAAACCCTAACCCTTCACCCAAACCACTAAGCCTTACGCTAACCCTTAACCCTAATCCTAATCCTAACCATTAAACCTAACCCTAGCTCTTAAAGCTAAACCTAAACCTTACCCTCACGACTAGACCTAACCCTGACACTAACCTAACACCTAACACTAACCAGAACCCCTAAAGCTAACCCTCAACCCTATCCCTAACCCTAGCAGTAAACTTTAACCCTAAACCTAAGCCCAACCCGTAACCCTAATCCTATCCTTTTACCCTAAAACTAACCCCTAAACCTAACCCCTATACCTCACCCTAACTCTAACCCCAATCCTAATTCTAACCATACCCCTTCATAAAACACTATCTCCTAACCGCTAACCCTAACACTAACCAAAAACCCTAATCACTAATCCCTAACCCTAACGCTTAACCTTTACCCTAACCGTTAACCCTCGCCCTAAATCTTAACACAGACCCTAACCTTCACCTTTAACTCTAAGCCTAACCCTTAACCCTACAGTGAGGAAGACCCTTAATGCTAATGGGATCCCTTATCCCTAACCCTAACACTACAGCTAAAAATAACCCTAACCTTTGATCCTTAAACCTAACCCCTAACACTTACTTTAACCCCAAACCCTAACCTTAATCCTAAGCATTAAACCTAACCCTATCTCTTAACCCTAACGCTTGCCCTTACCCTAACGCCTAGATCTAACCCTAAATCTAACCTACCGCCTAATCCTAACCTTAAGCCCTAATGCTAACTCTAACCCTTAACCCTACACCTACCCGTAACCCTTAACAGTAACCCTATCCGTGAACCTTAACCCTGACCCTAACCATTACCCGCACCCAAGCATTTAACCCTGACCCTAACCCTAATCCTTAATGCTAACCCTAACACTAAACCCTAACCATAAGCCCAACACTTAACCCTAATCCTATCCCTTAACCCTAACCCTAATGCTAACCCCTAAACGTAACCCTAACCGTGACCAGTAAACCTAACCTACCCTCTAATACAAGCCATAGCACATAACTCTAACCCTAAAACTAACCCTAACCCTAACCCTAACCCTAAACCCTAACTCTTAACCTTAACCCTAAGCGTTAACTCTCACGCTAACCTTTAATCCTAACCCTAATCATAATCTTCAACCCTAAACCTAACACTTAACCGTAACCCTGTACCTAACCCTAACCCCTCATCTTAACCCTAACCGTTAACCTCAACCCGAAACCAAAGTGTAACCGTTAAACCTAAGAGTAACCTTTAACCCTAACCCTAATCCCTAACCCTAAGCCCTCACCCTAACACTAAACTTCATCCTTAACCCTAACCATAATCCTAACCCTAAATCTCATTCTCAGACTTCTTGCTTTCTTAGAGTTTAGAAAGCCTGCAATCCTCCCATGCCATGCGTGAAAGGAGGCTCTACCACTGTGTCCTGCATGAAACCCACGGGCCCATACCCAGAGTATGATAGAGTGGCTTCCCGGGTACAATCCCAGCCCCCTAAACTCCCCCCGCCCGCCTAATGCAGACAGGGCCCGTGCGCTAAGCATAAACAATACCTTTAACAGATAACCCTAACCCTGAACATAACACCCAACCCTGTTCCTATTTCTCCCCTTAACACGTAAACCTCACCATGCGCCTAACTTTAACCTCTTATCCTAACCTTAATGCATAACCCATTTCCTGAGAACAACCCCTATCCCATAATTCTAACCCTATCTCCTAGTCATCACTGTGACACCTAATCCCTAACCCTAATTCTAAACCGCTAACTCTAACCGTAACCCTACCTACAACCCTAACACTGACAGTAACCCTTACTTCTAACCCCAACGCTATGCCTAACAAAAACCCTAAACCTTGACCCTAACCCTTCACCCTAACCCCTAAGCCTTACCCTAACCCTTAACCCTAATCCTAACCCTAACCATTAAACTTAACCCTAGCTCTTAAAGCTAACCCTAGGCAGGGCGCGGTGGCTCACGCCTGTAATCCTAGCACTCTGGGAGGCCGAGGTGGGCGGATCGTTTGAGTTCAGGAGTTCGAGACCAGCCTGAGCAAGAGCGAGACCCCACCTCTACTAAAAAAATAGAAATAAATTATATGGACAGATAAAAATATATATAGAAACAATTAGCCGGGCATGATGCGGCATGCCTGTAGTCCCAGCTACTCGGGAGGCTGAGACAGGAGGATTGCTTGAGCTCAGGAGTTTGAGGTTGCTGTGAGCTAGGCTCACGCCATGGCACTCACTCTAGCCTGGGAAACAGAGTGAGACTCTGTCTCAAAAAAAAAAAAAAAATAAAACAAAACAAAAAAAAAAAAAAAAAAAAAGCTAACCCTAAACCTTACCCTCACGACTAGACCTAACCCTGACACTAACCTAACACCTAACCCTAACCAGAACCCCTAAAGCTAACCCTGAACCCTATCCCTAACCCTAGCAGTAAACTTTAACCCTAAACCTAAGCCCAACCCGTAATCCTAATCCTATCCTTTTACCCTAAAACTAACCCCTAAACCTAACCCCTATACCTCACCCTAACTCTAACCCCAATCCTAATTCTAACCATACCCCTTCATAAAACACTAACTCCTAACCGCTAACCCTGACACTAACCAAAAACCCTAATCACTAATCCCTAACCCTAACGCTTAACCTTTACCCTAACCGTTAAACCTCACCCTAAATCTTAACACTGACCCTAACCTGAACATTTAACTCTAAGCCTAACCCTTAACCCTACAGTAAGGAAGACCCTTAATGCTAATGGGATCCCTTATCCCTAACCCTAACACTACAGCTAAAAATAACCCTAACCTTGGATCCTTAAACCTAACCCCTAACACTTACTTTAACCCCAAACCCTAACCCTAATTCTAAGCATTAAACCTAACCCTATCTCTTAACCCTAACGCTAGCCCTTACCCTAACGCCTAGATCTAACCCTAAATCTAACCTACCGCCTAATCCTAACCTTAAGCCGTAATGCTAACTCTAACCCTGAACCCTAAACCCACCCGTAACCCTTAACACTAACCCTATCCGTGAACCTTAACCCTGACCGTAACCATTACCCGCACCCAAGCATTTAACCCTGACCCTAACCCTAATCCTTAATGATAACCCTAACACTAAACCCTAACCCTAAGCCCAACACTTATACCTACTCCTATCCCTTAACCCTAACCCTAACACTAATGCTAACCCTTAAACGTAACCCTAACCGTGACCAGTAAACCTAACCCTAACCTCAAACACAAACCATAGCACATAACTCTAACCCTAAAACTAACCCTAACCCTAAACCTAACCCTAACCCTAAGCCCATCACTTAACCCTAATCCTATCCCTTAACCCTAACCCTAACCCTAATGCTAACCCCTAAACGTAACCCTAACCGTGACCAGTAAACCTAAACCTAACCTCTAACACAACCCATAGCACATAACTCTAACCCTAAAACTAACCCTAACCCTAACCCTAAACCCTAACTCTTAACCTTAACCCTAAGCGTTAAGTCTCACGCTAACCTTTAATCCTAACCCTAATCCTAATCTTCAACCCTAAACCTAACACTTAACCCTAACCCTGATCCAAACCCTAACCCCTCATCTTAACCCTAACCGTAAACCTCAACCCGAAACCCAACTGTAACCGTTAAACCTAAGAGTAACCTTTAACCCTAACCCTAATCCCTAACCCTAAGCCCTCACCCTAACACTAAACTTCATCCTTAACCCTAACCATAATCCTAACCCTAAATCTCATTCTCAGACTTCTTACTTTCTTAGAGTTTAGAAAGCCTGCAATCCTCCCATGCCATGCGTGAAAGGAGGCTCTACCACTGTGTCCTGCATGAAACCCATGGGCCCATACCCAGAGTATGATAGAGTGGGTTCCCGGGTACAATCCCAGCCCCCTAAACTCCCCCCGCCCGCCTAATGCAGACAGGGCCCGTGCGATAAGCATAAACAATACCTTTAACTGATAACCCTAACCCTGAACATAACACCCAACCCTGTTCCTATTTCTCCCCTTAACACGTAAACCTCACCGTGCGCCTAACTTTAACCTCTTATCCTAACGTTAATGCATAACCCATTTCCTGAGAACAACCCCTATCCCATAATTCTAACTCTATCTGCTGGTCATCACTGTGACACCTAATCCCTAACCCTAATTCTAAACCGCTAACCCTAACCGTAACCCTACCTACAATCCTAACACTGACAGTAACCCTTACTTCTAACCCCAACGCTATGCCTAACAAAAACCCTAACCCTTGACCCTAACCCTTCACCCTAACCCCTAAGCCTTACCCTAACCCTTAACCCTAATCCTAATCCTAACCATTAAACCTAACCCTAGCTCTTCAAGCTAACCCTAAACCTTACCCTCACGACTAGACCTAACCCTGACACTAACCTAACACCTAACCCTAACCAGAACCCCTAAAGCTAAGCCTGAACCCTATCCCTAACCCTAGCAGTAAACTTTAACCCTAAACCTAAGCCCAACCCGTAACCCTAATCCTATCCTTTTACCCTAAAACTAAACCCTAAACCTAACCCCTATACCTCACCCTAACTCTAACCCCAATCCTAATTCTAACCATACCCCTTCATAAAACACTAACTCCTAACCGCTAACCCTAACACTAACCAAAAACCCTAATCACTAATCCCTAACCCTAACGCTTAACCTTTACCCTAACCGTTAACCCTACCCCAAATCTTAACACTGACCCTAACCTTAACCTTAACTCTAAGCCTAACCCTTAACCCTACAGTAAGGAAGACCCTTAATGCTAATGGGATCCCTTATCCCTAACCCTAACACTACAGCTAAAAATAACCCTAACCTTTGATCCTTCAACCTAACCCCTAACACTTATTTAACCCCAAACCCTAACCCTAATCCTAAGCATTAAACCTAACCCTATCTCTTAACCCTAACGCTAGCCCTTACCCTAACGCCTAGATCTAACCCTAAATCTAACCTACCGCCTAATCCTAACCTTAAGCCCTAATGCTAACTCTAACCCTGAACCCTAAACCTACCCGTAACCCTTAACACTAACCCTATCCGTCAACCTTAACCCTGACCCTAACCATTACCCGCACCAAAGCATTTAACCCTGACCCTACCCCTAATCCTTAATGATAACCCTAACACTAAACCCTAACCCTAAGGCCAACACTTATCCCTAATCCTATCCCTTAACCCTAACCCTAATGCTAACCCCTAAACGTAACCCTCACCGTGACCAGTAAACCTAACCCTAACCTCTAACACAAACCATAGCACTAAACTAACTGAAACTAACCCTATCCCTAACCCTAACCCTAAACCCTAACTCTTAATCTTAACCCTAAGCGTTAACTCTCACGCTAACCTTTAATCCTAACCCTAATCCTAATCTTCAACACTAAACCTAACACTTAACCCTAACCCTGTACCATAACCTAACCCCTCATCTTAACCCTAATCGTAAACCTCAACCCTAAACCAAAGTGTAACCGTTAAACCTAAGAGTAACCTTTAACCCTAACCCTAATACCTAAGCCTAAGCCCTCACACTAACACTAAAATTCATCCTTAACCCTAACCATAATCCAACCCTAAATCTCATTCTCACACTTCTTGCTTTCTTAGAGTTTAGAAAGCCTGCCATCCTCCCATGCCATGGGAGAAAGGAGGCTCTACCACTGTGTCCTGCATGAAACCCACGGGCCCATACCCAGAGTATGATAGAGTGGGTTCCCGGGTACAATCCCAGCCCCCTAAACTCCCCCCGCCCGCCTAATGCAGACAGGGCCCGTGCGCTAAGCATAAACAATACCTTTAACAGATAACCCTAACCCTGAACATAACACCCAACCCTGTTCCTATTTCTCCCCTTAACACGTAAACCTCCCCGTGCGCCTAACTTTAACCTCTTATCCTAACGTTAATGGATAACCCATTTCCTGAGAACAACCGCTATCCCATAATTCTAACCCTATCTCCTAGTCATCACTGTGACACCTAATCCCTAACCCTAATTCCAAACCGCTAACCCTAACCGTAACCCTACCTACAACCCTAACACTGACAGTAACCCTTACTTCTAACCCCAACGCTATGCCTAACAAAAACCCTAACCCTTGACCCTAACCCTTCACCCTAACCCCTAAGCCTTACCCTAACCCTTAACCCTAATCCTAATCCTAACCATTAAACCTAACCCTAGCTCTTAAAGCTAACCCTAAACCTTACCCTCACGACTAGACCTAACGCTGACACTAACCTAACACCTAACACTAACCAGAACCCCTAAAGCTAAGCCTGAACCCTATTCCTAACCCTAGCAGTAAACTTTAACCCTAAACCTAAGCCCAACCCGTAACCCTAATCCTATCCTTTTACCCTAAAACTAACCCCTAAACCTAACCCCTATACCTCACCCTAACTCTAACTCCAATCCTAATTCTAACCATACCCCTTCATAAAACACTAACCGCTAACCTAACACTAACCAAAAACCCTAATCACTAATCCCTAACCCTAACGCTTAACCTTTACCCTAACCGTTAACCCTCACCCTAAATCTTAACACTGACCCTAAACTTAACCTTTAACTCTAAGCCTAACCCTTAACCCTACAGTAAGGAAGACCCTTAATGCTAATGGGATCCCTTATCCCTAACCCTAACACTACAACTAAAAATAACCGTAACCTTGGATCCTTAAACCTAACCCCTAACACTTACTTTAACCCCAAACCCTAACCCTAATCCTAAGCATTAAACCTAACCCTATCTCTGAACCCTAACGCTAGCCCTTACCCTAAGGCCTAGATCTAACCCTAAATCGAACCTACCGCCTAATCCTAACCTTAAGCCCTAATGCTAACTCTAACCCAGAAC
>NW_027182842.1:905000-907500 GCF_041146395.1 Eulemur rufifrons
GTGACACCTAATCCCTAACCCTAATTCTAAACCGCTAACCCTAACCGTAACCCTACCTACAATCCTAACACTGACAGTAACCCTTACTTCTAACCCCAACGCTATGCCTAACAAAAACCCTAACCCTTGACCCTAACCCTTCACCCTAACCCCTAAGCCTTACCCTAACCCTTAACCCTAATCCTAATCCTAACCATTAAACCTAACCCTAGCTCTTAAAGCTAACCCTAAACCTTACCCTCACGACTAGACCTAACCCTGACACTAACCTAACACCTAACCCTAACCAGAACCCCTAAAGCTAAGCCTGAACCCTATCCCTAACCCTAGCAGTAAACTTTAACCCTAAACCTAAGCCCAACCCGTAACCCTAATCCTATCCTTTTACCCTAAAACTAAACCCTAAACCTAACCCCTATACCTCACCCTAACTCTAACCCCAATCCTAATTCTAACCATACCCCTTCATAAAACACTAACTCCTAACCGCTAACCCTAACACTAACCAAAAACCCTAATCACTAATCCCTAACCCTAACGCTTAACCTTTACCCTAACCGTTAACCCTACCCCAAATCTTAACACTGACCCTAACCTTAACCTTAACTCTAAGCCTAACCCTTAACCCTACAGTAAGGAAGACCCTTAATGCTAATGGGATCCCTTATCCCTAACCCTAACACTACAGCTAAAAATAACCCTAACCTTTGATCCTTCAACCTAACCCCTAACACTTATTTAACCCCAAACCCTAACCCTAATCCTAAGCATTAAACCTAACCCTATCTCTTAACCCTAACGCTAGCCCTTACCCTAACGCCTAGATCTAACCCTAAATCTAACCTACCGCCTAATCCTAACCTTAAGCCCTAATGCTAACTCTAACCCTGAACCCTAAACCTACCCGTAACCCTTAACACTAACCCTATCCGTCAACCTTAACCCTGACCCTAACCATTACCCGCACCAAAGCATTTAACCCTGACCCTACCCCTAATCCTTAATGATAACCCTAACACTAAACCCTAACCCTAAGGCCAACACTTATCCCTAATCCTATCCCTTAACCCTAACCCTAATGCTAACCCCTAAACGTAACCCTCACCGTGACCAGTAAACCTAACCCTAACCTCTAACACAAACCATAGCACTAAACTAACTGAAACTAACCCTATCCCTAACCCTAACCCTAAACCCTAACTCTTAATCTTAACCCTAAGCGTTAACTCTCACGCTAACCTTTAATCCTAACCCTAATCCTAATCTTCAACACTAAACCTAACACTTAACCCTAACCCTGTACCATAACCTAACCCCTCATCTTAACCCTAATCGTAAACCTCAACCCTAAACCAAAGTGTAACCGTTAAACCTAAGAGTAACCTTTAACCCTAACCCTAATACCTAAGCCTAAGCCCTCACCCTAACACTAAAATTCATCCTTAACCCTAACCATAATCCAACCCTAAATCTCATTCTCACACTTCTTGCTTTCTTAGAGTTTAGAAAGCCTGCCATCCTCCCATGCCATGGGAGAAAGGAGGCTCTACCACTGTGTCCTGCATGAAACCCACGGGCCCATACCCAGAGTATGATAGAGTGGGTTCCCGGGTACAATCCCAGCCCCCTAAACTCCCCCCGCCCGCCTAATGCAGACAGGGCCCGTGCGCTAAGCATAAACAATACCTTTAACAGATAACCCTAACCCTGAACATAACACCCAACCCTGTTCCTATTTCTCCCCTTAACACGTAAACCTCCCCGTGCGCCTAACTTTAACCTCTTATCCTAACGTTAATGGATAACCCATTTCCTGAGAACAACCGCTATCCCATAATTCTAACCCTATCTCCTAGTCATCACTGTGACACCTAATCCCTAACCCTAATTCTAAACCGCTAACCCTAACCGTAACCCTACCTACAACCCTAACACTGACAGTAACCCTTACTTCTAACCCCAACGCTATGCCTAACAAAAACCCTAACCCTTGACCCTAACCCTTCACCCTAACCCCTAAGCCTTACCCTAACCCTTAACCCTAATCCTAATCCTAACCATTAAACCTAACCCTAGCTCTTAAAGCTAACCCTAAACCTTACCCTCACGACTAGACCTAACGCTGACACTAACCTAACACCTAACACTAACCAGAACCCCTAAAGCTAAGCCTGAACCCTATTCCTAACCCTAGCAGTAAACTTTAACCCTAAACCTAAGCCCAACCCGTAACCCTAATCCTATCCTTTTACCCTAAAACTAACCCCTAAACCTAACCCCTATACCTCACCCTAACTCTAACTCCAATCCTAATTCTAACCATACCCCTTCATAAAACACTAACCGCTAACCTAACACTAACCAAAAACCCTAATCACTAATCCCTAACCCTAACGCTTAACCTTTACCCTAACCGTTAACCCTCACCCTAAATCTTAACACTGACCCTAAACTTAACCTTTAACTCTAAGCCTAACCCTTAACCCTACAGTAAGGAAGA
>NW_027182842.1:917500-920000 GCF_041146395.1 Eulemur rufifrons
ATAACACCCAACCCTGTTCCTATTTCTCCCCTTAACACGTAAACCTCACCGTGCGCCTAACTTTAACCTCTTATCCTAACGTTAATGCATAACCCATTTCCTGAGAACAACCCCTATCCCATAATTCTAACCCTATCTCCTAGTCATCACTGTGACACCTAATCCCTAACCCTAATTCTAAACCGCTAACCCTAACCGTAACCCTACCTACAACCCTAACACTGACAGTAACCCTTACTTCTAACGCCAACGCTATGCCTAACAAAAACCCTAATCCTTGACCCTAACCCTTCACCCTAACCCCTAAGCCTTACCCTAACCCTTAACCCTAATCCTAATCCTAACCATTAAACCTAACCCTAGCTCTTAAAGCTAACCCTAAACCTTACCCTCACGACTAGACCTAACCCTGACACTAACCTAACACCTGAACCTAACCAGACCCCTAAAGCTAACCCTGAACCCTATCCCTAACCCTAGCAGTAAACTTTAACCCTAAACCTAAGCCCAACCCGTAACCCTAATCCTATCCTTTTACCCTAAACCTAACCCCTATACCTCACCCTAACTCCAACCCCAATCCTAATTCTAACCATACCACTTCATAAAACACTAACTCCTAACCGCTAACCCTAACACTAACCAAAAACCCTAATCACTAATCCCTAACCCTAACGCTTAACCTTTACCCTAACCGTTAACCCTACCCCAAATCTTAACACTGACCCTAACCTTAACCTTAACTCTAAGCCTAACCCTTAACCCTACAGTAAGGAAGACCCTTAATGCTAATGGGATCCCTTATCCCTAACCCTAACACTACAGCTAAAAATAACCCTAACCTTTGATCCTTCAACCTAACCCCTAACACTTATTTAACCCCAAACCCTAACCCTAATCCTAAGCATTAAACCTAACCCTATCTCTTAACCCTAACGCTAGCCCTTACCCTAACGCCTAGATCTAACCCTAAATCTAACCTACCGCCTAATCCTAACCTTAAGCCCTAATGCTAACTCTAACCCTGAACCCTAAACCTACCCGTAACCCTTAACACTAACCCTATCCGTCAACCTTAACCCTGACCCTAACCATTACCCGCACCAAAGCATTTAACCCTGACCCTACCCCTAATCCTTAATGATAACCCTAACACTAAACCCTAACCCTAAGGCCAACACTTATCCCTAATCCTATCCCTTAACCCTAACCCTAATGCTAACCCCTAAACGTAACCCTCACCGTGACCAGTAAACCTAACCCTAACCTCTAACACAAACCATAGCACTAAACTAACTGAAACTAACCCTATCCCTAACCCTAACCCTAAACCCTAACTCTTAATCTTAACCCTAAGCGTTAACTCTCACGCTAACCTTTAATCCTAACCCTAATCCTAATCTTCAACACTAAACCTAACACTTAACCCTAACCCTGTACCATAACCTAGCCCCTCATCTTAACCCTAATCGTAAACCTCAACCCTAAACCAAAGTGTAACCGTTAAACCTAAGAGTAACCTTTAACCCTAACCCTAATACCTAAGCCTAAGCCCTCACCCTAACACTAAAATTCATCCTTAACCCTAACCATAATCCAACCCTAAATCTCATTCTCACACTTCTTGCTTTCTTAGAGTTTAGAAAGCCTGCCATCCTCCCATGCCATGGGCGAAAGGAGGCTCTACCACTGTGTCCTGCATGAAACCCACGGGCCCATACCCAGAGTATGATAGAGTGGGTTCCCGGGTACAATCCCAGCCCCCTGAACTCCCCCCGCCCGCCTAATGCAGACAGGGCCCATGCGCTAAGCATAAACAATACCTTTAACAGATAACCCTAACCCTGAACATAACACCCAACCCTGTTCCTATTTCTCCCCTTAACACGTAAACCTCCCCGTGCGCCTAACTTTAACCTCTTATCCTAACGTTAATGCATAACCCATTTCCTTAGAACAACCGCTATCCCATAATTCTAACCCTATCTCCTAGTCATCACTGTGACACCTAATCCCTAACCCTAATTCTAAACCGCTAACCCTAACCGTAACCCTACCTACAACCCTAACACTGACAGTAACCCTTACTTCTAACCCCAACGCTATGCCTAACAAAAACCCTAACCCTTGACCCTAACCCTTCACCCTAACCCCTAAGCCTTACCCTAACCCTTAACCCTAATCCTAATCCTAACCATTAAACCTAACCCTAGCTCTTAAAGCTAACCCTAAACCTTACCCTCACGACTAGACCTAACGCTGACACTAACCTAACACCTAACACTAACCAGAACCCCTAAAGCTAAGCCTGAACCCTATTCCTAACCCTAGCAGTAAACTTTAACCCTAAACCTAAGCCCAACCCATAACCCTAATCCTATCCTTTTACCCTAAAACTAACCCCTAAACCTAACCCCTATACCTCACCCTAACTCTAACTCCAATCCTAATTCTAACCATACCCCTTCATAAAACACTAACCGCTAACCTAACACTAACC
>NW_027182842.1:930000-980000 GCF_041146395.1 Eulemur rufifrons
CTCTACCACTGCGTCCTGCATGAAACCCACGGGCCGATACTCAGAGTATGATAGAGTGGGTTCCCGGGTACAATCCCAGCCCCCTAAACTCCCCCCGCCCGCCCAATGCAGACAGGGCCCGTGCGCTAAGCATAAACAATACTTTTAACAGATAACCGTAACCCTGAACATAACACCCAACCCTGTTCCTATTTCTCCCCTTAACACGTAAACCTCACCGTGCGCCTAACTTTAACATCTTATCCTAACGTTAATGCATAACCCATTTCCTGAGAACAACCCCTATCCCATAATTCTAACCCTATCTCCTAGTCATCACTGTGACACCTAATCCCTAACCCTAATTCTAAACCGCTAACCCTAACCGTAACCCTACCTACAACCCTAACACTGACAGTAACCCTTACTTCTAACCCCAACGCTATGCCTAACAAAAACCCTAACCCTTGACCCTAACCCTTCACCCTAACCCCTAAGCCTTACCCTAACCCTTAACCCTAATCCTAATCCTAACCATTAAACCTAACCCTAGCTCTTAAAGCTAACCCTAAACCTTACCCTCACGACTAGACCTAACCCTGACACTAACCTAACACCTGACCCTAACCAGACCCCTAAAGCTAACCCTGAACCCTATCCCTAACCCTAGCAGTAAACTTTAACCCTAAACCTAAGCCCAACCCGTAACCCTAATCCTATCCTTTTACCCTAAAACTAACCCCTATACCTCACCCTAACTCTAACCCCAATCCTAATTCTAACCATACCCCTTCATAAAACACTAACTCCTAACCGCTAACCCTAACACTAACCAAAAACCCTAATCACTAATCCCTAACCCTAACGCTTAACCTTTACCCTAACCGTTAACCCTACCCCAAATCTTAACACTGACCCTAACCTTAACCTTTAACTCTAAGCCTAACCCTTAACCCTACAGTAAGGAAGACCCTTAATGCTAATGGGATCCCTTATCCCTAACCCTAACACTACAGCTAAAAATAACCCTAACATTTGATCCTTAAACCTAACCCCTAACACTTACTTTAACCCCAAACCCTAACCCTAATCCTAAGCATTAAACCTAACCCTATCTCTTAACCCTAACGCTAGCCCTTACCCTAACGCCTAGATCTAACCCTAAATCTAACCTACCGCCTAATCCTAACCCTAAGCCCTAATGCTAATTCTAACCCTGAACCCTAAACCTACCCGTAACCCTTAATACTAACCCTATCCGTGAACCTTAACCCTGACCCTTACCATTACCCGCACCCAGGCATTTAACCCTGACCCTACCCCTAATCCTTAATGATAACCCTAACACTAAACCCTAACCCTTAGCCCAACACTTAACCGTAATCCTATCCCTTAACCCTAACCCTAAACCTAATGCTAACCCCTAAACGTAACCCTAACCGTGACCAGAATACCTAACCCTAACCTCTAACACAAACCATAGCACATAACTCTAACCCTAAAACTACCCCCAACCCTAACACTAACCCTAAACCCTAACTCTTAACCTTAACCCTAAGCGTTAACTCTCACGCTAACCTTTAATCCTAACCCTAATCCTAATCTTCAACCCTAAACCTAACACTTAACCCTAACCCTGTACCAAACCCTAACCCCTCATCTTAACCCTAACCGTAAACCTCAACCCTAAACCAAAGTGTAACCGTTAAACCTAAGAGTAACCTTTAACCCTAACCCTAATCCCTAACCCTAAGCCCTCACCCTAACACTAAACTTCATCCTTAACCCTAACCAGAATCCTAACCCTAAATCTAATTCTCAGACTTCTTGCTTTCTTAGAGTTTAGAAAGCCTGCAATCCTCCCATGCCATGCGTGAAAGGAGGCTCTACCACTGTGTCCTGCATGAAACCCACGGGACCATACCCAGAGTATGATAGAGGGGGTTCCCGGGTACAATCCCAGCCCCCGAAACTCCCCCCGCCCGCCTAATGCAGACAGGGCCCGTGCGCTAAGCATAAACAATACCTTTAACAGATAACCCTAACCCTGAACGTAACACCCAACCCTTTTCCTATTTCTCCCCTTAACACGTAAACCTGACCGTGCGCCTAACTTTAACCTCTTATCCTAACGTTAATGCATAACGCATTTCCTGAGAACAAACCCTATCCCATGATTCTAACCCTATCTCCTAGTGATCACTGTGACACCTAATCCCTAACCCTAATTCTAAACCGCTAACCCTAACCGTAACCCTACCTACAACCCTAACACTGACAGTAACCCTTACTTCTAACCCCAACGCTATGCCTAATAAACACCCTAACCCTTCATCCTAACCCCTAAGCCTTACCCTAACCCTTAACCCTAATCCTAATCCTAACCATTAAACCTAACCCTAGCTCTTAAAGCTAACCCTAAAACTTACCCTCACGACTAGCCCTAAACCTGACACTAACGTAACACCTAACCTTAACCAGAACCCCTAAAGCTAACCCTGAACCCTATCCCTAACGCTAGCAGTAAACTTTAACCCTAATCCTAAGTCCAACTCGTAACCCTAATCCTATCCTTTTATCCTAAAACTAACCCCTAAACCTAACCCCTATACCTCACCCTAACTCTAACCCCAATCCTAATTCTAAACATACCCCTTCATAAAACAATAACTCCTAACCGCTAACCCTAACACTAACCAAAAACCCTAATCACTAATCCCTAACCCTAACGCTTAACCTTTACCCTAACCGTTAACCCTCACCCTAAATCTTAACACTGACCCTAACCTTAACCTTTAACTCTAAGCCTAACCCTTAACCCTACAGTAAGGAAGACCCTTAATGCTAATGGGATCCCTTATCCCTAACCCTAACACTACAGCTAAAAATAACCCTAAGCTTTGATCCTTAAACCTAACCCCTAACACTTACTTTAACCCCAAACCCTAACCCTAATCCTAAGCATTAAACCTAACCCTATCTCTTAACCCTAACGCTAGCCCTTACCGTAACGCCTAGATCTAACCCTAAATCGAACCTACCGCCTAATCCTAACCTTAAGCCCTAATGCTAACTCTAACCCTGAACCCTAAACCTACCCGTAACCCTTAACACTAACCCTATCCGTGAACCTTAACCCTGACCCTAACCATTACCCGCACCCAAGCATTTAACCCTGACCCTACCCCTAATCCTTAATGATAACCCTAACACTAAACCCTAACCCTAAGCCCAACACTTATCCCTAATCCTATCCCTTAACCCTAACCGTAACCCTAATGCTACCCCCTAAACGTAACCCTAACCGTGACCAGTAAACCTAACCCTAACCTCTAACACAAACCATAGCACATAACTCTAAACCTAAAACTAACCCTAACCCTAACCCTAAACCCTAACTCTTAACCTTAACCCTAAGCGTTAACTCTCACGCTAACCTTTAATCCTAACCCTAATCCTAATCTTCAACCCTAAACCTAACACTTAACCCTAACCCTGTTCCAAACACTAACCCCTCATCTTAACCCTAACCGTAAACCTCAACCCTAAACCAAAGTGTAACCGTTAAACCTAAGAGTAACCTTTAACCCTAACCCTAATCCCTAACCCTAAGCCCTCACCCTAACACTAAACTTCATCCTTAACCCTAACCAGAATCCTAACCCTAAATCTAATTCTCAGACTTCTTGCTTTCTTAGAGTTTAGAAAGCCTGCAATCCTCCCATGCCATGCGTGAAAGGAGGCTCTACCACTGTGTCCTGCATGAAACCCACGGGACCATACCCAGAGTATGATAGAGTGGGTTCCCGGGTACAATCCCAGCCCCCTAAACTCCCCCCGCCCGCCTAATGCAGACAGGGCCCGTGCGCTAAGCATAAACAATACCTTTAACAGATAACCCTAACCCTGAACATAACAACCCAACCCTTTTCCTATTTCTCCCCTTAACACGTAAACCTCACCGTGCGCCTAACTTTAACCTCTTATCCTAACGTTAATGCATAACCCATTTCCTGAGAACAACCCCTATCCCATAATTCTAACCCTATCTCCTAGTCATCACTGTGACACCTAATCCCTAACCCTAATTCTAAACCGCTAACCCTAACCGTAACCCTACCTACAACCCTAACACTGACAGTAACCCTTACTTCTAACCCCAACGCTATGCCTAACAAAAACCCTAACCCTTGACCCTAACCCTTCACCCTAACCCCTAAGCCTTACCCTAACCCTTAAACCTAATCCTAATCCTAACCATTAAACGTAACCCTAGCTCTTAAAGCTAACCCTAAACCTTACCCTCACGACTAGACCTAACCCTGACACTAACCTAACACCTAACACTATCCAGAACCCCTAAAGCTAACCCTGAACCCTATCCCTTACCCTAGCAGTAAACTTTAACCCTAAACCTAAGCCCAACCCGTAACCCTAATCCTATCCTTTTACGCTAAACCTAACCCCTATACCTGACCCTAACTCTAACCCCAATCCTAATTCTAACCATACCCCTTCATAAAACACTAACTCCTAACCGCTAACCCTAACACTAACCAAAAACCCTAATCACTAATCCCTAACCCTAACGCTTAACCTTTACCCTAAGAAGTAGGAGAGTCATATGTATGAACGGTTACATTCACGCAGAGAAAGAAACTGTTGGGTGGTGTATGTACGCATGTTAATCTATACTTTGGAGGAAGTTTGAGAGTCATATCTGGGGAAAATTGCAGTCACTTAGAGAAAGCAACAATCGGGGGCCGTTTTGTAGATCTGCTAAATTCTATTTTGGAAGAAGAGTGAAATTCATATGTGGGAACGCTTATGTTCACTCAGAGAAATCAACGATAGGGCAGTGTTTCGTTGGGATGCTAAAGTGTAGTTTGGAAGAAGTTCGCGAGTCTTATATAAGAAAGCTTACAGTCACCTAGAGAAAGTAACTCTCGGCAGATTGTTTCTAAGCGTGCTAAACTCTAATTTGCATCAATTGTGAGAGTCAAACATGGGAACGCTTACATTCACTCAGAGAACGCAACGTTTGGGTGGTGGTTTGTAAGCATTCTAAACTGTATTTTGGAGGAAGTAGGAGAGTCATATATACGAATGCTTACATTCACGCAGAGAAAGCAACTCTGTGATCGTATTTTGTTGGCATGCTAAACTGTGGTTTGGAAGAAGTTCGAGAGCCTTATATAAGAAAGATTACAGTGACACAGAGAAAACAACTCTCTGTAGTTTGTTGGTAGGTCTACTAAACTGTAATTTGGATGATGTGTGAGAACGCTTGCATTCACTCAGAGAAAGAACTTTGTCGTGGTGGTTTGTAGGAATAACAACTGTAGTTCGAAGAAGTAGGAGAGTCATATATGAACGGTTACATTCACGCAGAGAAAGCAACTTTGGAGTGGCGAATGTAATCATCATAATCTGTAGTTTGGAGGAAGTTCGAGAGTCATATCTGGGGAAAATTAGAGTCATTTAGAGAAAGGAACAATCGGGGGCTGGTGTGTAGGTCTGCTAAATTCTATTTTGGAAAAAGAGTGAGAGTCATATATGGGAACGCTTATGTTGACTCAGAGAAATCAACGATGGGGCGCTGTATTGTTGGCATGCTAAACTGTAGTTTGGAAGAAGTTCGAAAGTCTTATATAGGAAAGTTTACAGTCACCTAGAGAAAGCAACTCACAGGAGGTGGTTTGTAAGCCGCTAAACTCTAATTTGGATGAAGTGAAAGAGGCATACATGGATACGCTTCATTCACTCAGAGAAAGGTAAATTGGGGTGCCGGTTTGTAGGTATACTAACTCCAGTTTGGAAGAAGTACTAGAGTCATATATATGAACGCTTATATGGACGCAGAGAAAGCAACTATGGGGTGGTGTTTTGTAGGCCTGCTAAAATATAGTTTGGAAGAAGTTCGAAAGCAGACAGTCACTTAGAGAAAGCAACTCTTGGCGGTGGATTTTTAGGTCTGCTAAATTGTATTTTGAAAGAAGTACCAGAGTCATATATTCAAACGCTTACATTCATGCAGAGAAAGGAACTGTGGGGTGGTGTTTTCTAGGCGTGCTAAACTCTAGTTTGGACGAAGTTTGAGAATCACATATAAGAAAGCTTAGAGTCACTTAGAGAAAGCAAATCTCTGGGTGTGGAATGTAGGCGTGCTAAACTCTATTTTGGTTTAGATTGAGAGTCATATATGGAAAGGGTTACATTCACTCAGAGAAAGCAACGATGGTGTGGTGGTTTGTAGGCATACTAAACTCTAGTTTGGAAGAAGTAAGAAAATGATATATGGGAACGCTTACATTCATGCAGAGAAAGCAATTATGGGGTGGCTTTTTGTACCCATGCTAATCTCTAGTTTGGAAGAAGTTATATAGGAAAGCGTACACTCATTTATAGAAACCAACTTTCGGGGGATGAAGGGTAGGCCTGCAAAACTCTACTTTGGAAGAAGTGGGAGAGTCATATTGGGGACCACGTACATTGACTCAGAGAAATCGAGGATGGGGTTGTGTTTTGTAGGCATACTAAACTCTAGTTTGGAGAAAGTAGGAGAATCATATATAGGAACGCTTACATTCATGCAGAGAAAGCAACTATGGAGTGAGGTTTGTATGCCTACTAAACTATAGTTTGGAGGAAGTTTAGAATCTTATATAGCAAAGCTTACAGTCACCTAGAGAGAGCAACTCTTGGGAGATGATTTCTAAGCCTGATAATTTGCACCAACTCTTAAAGTCAAGTATGGGAAGGTTTACATCCACTCCGAATGCAAGGTTTGGGTTGCAGTTTGTGGCCTTAATTGTAGTTCTGAAGAAGTAGGAAAGTCATATATATGAACGGTTACATTCATGCAGACAAACCAGCTATGGAGTGATGTGTGTATGCCTACTAAACTATAGTTTGGAGGATGTTCGAGAGTCATATCTGGAAAGCTTACAGTCATTTAGAGAAAGAAAATCTCAGGGGGTGGTTCGTAGGCCTGCTAAACTCTATTTTCAAAGAAGTGTTAAAATCATATACAGGAACGCTTACATTCACTCAGAGAAAGCAACGTTGGGGTGGCCGTTTGTGAGCATACTAAACTCTACTTTGGAAGAGGTACAAGAGACATAAATACGAACGCTTACATTAACACAGAGAAAGCAAATACGGGGTGCTGTAGTGCAGGCATGCTAAACTATAGATTAGAAGAAGTTCGAAAGCTGACAGTCACTTAGAGAAAGCAACTCTTGGCGGGTGATTTTTAGGTCTGCTAAATTGTATTTTGAAAGACGTACAAGAGTTATATACACAAACGCTTACATTCATGCAGAGAAAGAAACTATGGGGTGATGTGTTGTGGGGATGCTAAACTGCAGTTTGGAAGGTGTTCGAGAGTGTTATATAGGATAGCTTACAGTCACCTAGAGAAAGCAACACTCGGGACAGCTTTGCAAGCCTCTAAACACTAATTAGCAGCAATTGTGAGAGTCAAACATGGGAACGCTTACATTCACTCAGAGAACGCAACATTTGGGTGGCTGGTTTTTAAGCATTCTAAACTGTATTTTGGAGGAAGTAGGAGAGTCATATATACGAATGCTTACATTCACGCAGAGAAAGCAACTCTGTGGTCGTATTTTGTTGGCATGCTAAACTGTGGTTTGGAAGAAGTTCGAGAGCCTTATATAGGAAAGATTACAGTGACACAGAGAAAACAACTCTCTGTAGTTTCTTGGTAGGTCTGCTAAACTGTGATTTGGATGAAGTGTGAGAACGCTTGCATTCACTCAGAGAAAGAACTTTGTCGTGGTGGTTTGTAGGAATAACAACTGTAGTTCGAAGAAGTAGGAGAGTCATATATGAACGGTTACATTCACGCAGAGAAAGCAACTGTGGGGTGGCGTAGGTAATCATCATAATCTGTAGTTTGGAGGAAGTTCGAGAGTCATATCTGGGGAAAATTAGAGTCACATAGAGAAAGGAACAATCGGGGGCTGGTGTGTAGGTCTGCTAAATTCTATTTTGGAAAAAGAGTGAGAGTCATATATGGGAACGCTTATGTTGACTCAGAGAAATCAACGATGGGACGCTGTATTGTTGGCATGCTAAACTGTAGTTTGGAAGAAGTTCGAGAGTCTTATATAGGAAAGTTTACAGTCACCTAGAGAAAGCAACTCACAGGAGGTGGTTTGTAAGCCGCTAAACTCTAATTTGGATGAAGTGAAAGAGGCATACATGGATACGCTTCATTCACTCAGAGAAAGGTAAATTGGGGTGCCGGTTTGTAGGTATACTAACTCCAGTTTGGAAGAAGTACTAGAGTCATATATATGAACGCTTATATGGACGCAGAGAAAGCAACTATGGGGTGGTGTTTTGTAGGCCTGCTAAAATATAGTTTGGAAGAAGTTCGAAAGCAGACAGTCAGAGAAAGCAACTCTCGGCGGTTCATTTTTCGGTCTGCTGAATTGTATTTTGAAAGAAATACCAGAGTCATATATTCAAACGCTTACATTCATGCAGAGAAAGCAACTCTGGGGTGGTGTTTTCTAGGCATGCTAAACTCTAGTTTGGACGAAGTTTGAGAATCACATATAAGAAAGCTTAGAGTCGCTTAAAGCAAATCTCTGGGTGTGGAATGTAGGCGTGCTAAACTCTATTTTGGTTTCGGAGTGAGAGTCATATATGGGAAGGCTTACATTCACTCAGAGAAAGCAACGATGGTGTGGTGGTTTGTAGGCATACTGAACTCTAGTTTGGAAGAAGTAGGAGAATGATATATGGGAACGCTTACATTCATGCAGAGAAAGCAACTATGGGGTGGTGTTTTGTAGGCATGATAAAATATAATTTGGAAGAAGTTCGAAAGCTGACAGTGACTTAGAGAAAGCAACTCTCGGCGGTTGATTTTGAGGTCTGCTAAATTGTATTTTGATAGAAGTACAAGAGTCATATATAAAATCGCTTATATTTATGCTGAGAAAGAAACTATGTGGTTATGTTTTGTTGGCGTGCTGAAATGTAGTTTCGAAGACGTTCGACAGTCTTTTATAGGAAAGCTTACAGTCCCCCAGAGGAAGCAACTTTCGAGAGATAGTTTGTAAGCCTGCTAAACTCTACTTTGCATCATTTGGAACAGTCATACTTGGGAACGCTAGCATTCTCTGAGAGAACGCAACGTTTGGTTGGTTGTTTGTAAGCATACTAAACTGTATTTTGGAAGAAGTAGCAGAGTCATATATATGAGTGCTTACATTCACGCAGAGAGGGCAACTATGGGGTGGTGTTTTGTAGGCATGCAAATCTCTAGTTGCGAAGAAGTTAAGAGTAATAGGAAAGCTTACAGTCTCACAGAGAAAGCAACCCTTGGGGGCCGGTTTGTAGTTCTGCCAAATTCTATTTTGGATGAAGTGTGAATCTTAAATGGGAACGCTAACATTCACTCAGAGAAAGCAAGGTTGCGGTGGTGATTTTTAGTCACACTAAACTGGAGTTTGGAGGAAGTACGAGAATAAAAGAATGCTTACATTCACTCAGAAAAAGCAACGTTGGGGAGGTGGTTGGTAGGTGTACTATACTTTGGAAGAAGTACGAGCGTGATGCATAGGAACGCTTACATTCACGCAAACTATGGGGTGGCCTTTTGTTGGCATGCTAAACTATGTCCCAAAGTCATATATAGGAAAGCTTATAGTGAGAGAAAGCAACTCTCGGGCGGTGTTTTGTAGGTCCGGCAAATTGCATTTTGAAAGCAGTCCGAGATTCATATAAGGGAAGGCCTATATCCACTCAGAGAAAGCAATGTTAGGCTGGTGGTTTGTAGGCATACTAAACTGTATTTTGGAACTCGTATGTATGACTCTCACACTTGATCCAAATTAGAGTTCACCAGGCCTATAAACCACATCCTGAGAGTTGCTTTCTCTAGGTGAATGTAATCTTTCCTATGTAAAACTCTCGAACTTCTTCCAAACTAAAGTTTAGCATGCCAACAGTACACCACCGCATCGTTGCTTTCTCTGAGTGAACATAAGCATTCCCTTATATGAATCACTTTTTCCAAAATAGAATTTAGCAGACCTACAAACCAGTCCCCGATGGTTGATTTAGCTATGTGACTGTAATTTTCCCCAGATATGACTCTCAAACTTCCTCCAAAGTATAGATTAACATGCGTACATACACCACCCAACAGTTTCTTTCTCTGCGTGAATGTAACTGTTCATATATATGACTCTCCTACTTCTTCCGACCTACAGTTATTATGCCTACAAACCACCACCCAAACGTTGTGTTCTCTCCGTGAATGTAAGCTTTCCCATATTTGACTCTCACAATTGCTGCTAATTAGTGTTTAGAGGCTTGCAAAGCTGTCCCGAGTGTTGTTTTCTCTAGGTGACTGTAGCTATCCTATATAACACTCTGGAAGTCCTTTCAAACTGCAGTTTAGCATGCCAACAACACATTACCCCATAGTTTCTTTCTCTGCATAAATGTAAGCGTTTGTGTATATAACTCTTGTACGTCTTTCAAAATACAATTTAGCAGACCTAAAAATCACCCGCCAAGAGTTGCTTTCTCTAAGTGACTGTCAGCTTTCGAACTTCTTCCAATCTATAGTTTAGCATGCCTGCACTACAGCACCCCGTATTTGCTTTCTCTGTGTTAATGTAAGCGTTCCTATGTATGTCTCTCGTACCTCTTCCAAA
Source organism: Eulemur rufifrons (assembly GCF_041146395.1). Taxonomy (NCBI): domain Eukaryota; kingdom Metazoa; phylum Chordata; class Mammalia; order Primates; family Lemuridae; genus Eulemur; species Eulemur rufifrons. Next base: position 940,683 of record NW_027182842.1, read on the forward strand.
GTAGAGTTTAGTATGCTCAAAAACGGCCACCCCAACGTTGCTTTCTCTGAGTGAATGTAAGCGTTCCTGTATATGATTCGAACACTTCATTGAAAATAGAGTTTAGCAGGCCTACGAACCACCCCCAGAGAGTTGCTTTCTCTAAATGACTGTAAGCTTTCCAGATATGACTCTCGAACATCCTCCAATCTATCGTTTAGTAGGCATACAAACATCACTCCATAGTTGCTTTCTCTGCATGAATGTAAGCGTTCCTATAAATGATTCTCGTCCTTCTTCCAAACTAGAGTTTAGTATGCCTACAAACCACAACCCCGTCGTTGATTTCTCCGAGTGAATATACCCAGTCCCCCATATGACTCTCCCCCTTCTTCCAAAGTAGAGTTTTGCAGGCCTACAAATCATCCCCCGAAAGTTGGTTTCTATAAATGACGGTACGCTTTCCTATATATTACTCTTTAACTTCTTGCAAAATAGAGATTTGCATGGCTACAAAAAAGCCACCCCATAATTGCTTTCTCTGCATGAATGTAAGCGTTCCCATATATCATTCTCCTACTTCTTCCAAACTAGAGTTCAGTATGCCTACAAACCACCACACCATCGTTGCTTTCTCTGAGTGAATGTAAGCCTTCCCATATATGACTCTCACTCTGAAACCAAAATAGAGTTTGGCACACCTACATTCCACACCCAGAGATTTGCTTTAAGCGACTCTAAGCTTTCTTATATGTGATTGTCAAACTTCGTCCAAACTAGAGTTTAGCATGCCTAGAAACCACCCCACAGTTGCTTTCTCTGCATGAATGTAAGCGTTCATATACATGACTCTCGTACTTCCTCCAAAATACAGTTTAGAATGCCTACAAACCACCACCCAAACGTTGCGTTCTCTGAATGAATGAAAGCATTCCCATGTTTGACTCTCACAATTGATGCAAAGTAGAGTTTAGCAGGCCAAGAAAGGCTCTCCCGAGAGTTGCTTTCTCTAGGTGACTGTAAGCTTTCCTAAATAAGACTCTCCAACTTCTTCCAAACTACAGGTTAACATGCCCACAAAACATCACCCCATGGTTTTTTCTTTGCATGAATGTAAGCATTAGTATATATCACTCTGGTACTTCTTTCAAAATACAATTTAGCAGACCTAAAAATCACCCACCAAGAGTTGCTTTCTCTAAATGACTGTTCAGGTTTGGAACTTCTTCCAAACTATAGCATGCTTACAAAACACCACCACGTAGTTGCTTTCTCTGTGTGAATGTAAGCGTTCCCAAATATCATTCTCGTACTTCTTCCAAACTATTTAGTATGCCTACAAAAACCACCCCAGTGTTGTTTCTCTGAGGGAATGTAAGCGGTCCCATGTTTGACTCTCACACTTCATCCAAATTAGAGTTTAGCATGTGTACAAAAAAATCTCCCGAGTGTTGCTTTCCCTGGGTGACGGTAATCTTTCCTGTATAAGGTTCTCCAACTTCTTCCAAACTACAGTTTAGCATGCCTACAAAACCTGACGCCATAAGTGCTTTCTCTGTGTGAATGTAAGTGTTCCTATATAGGACTCTCGTACTTCTTCCAAACTACAGTTTAGTATGCCCTACAAACCACCACCCAAACGTTGTTTTCTCTGAGTGAATGTAAGCGTTCCCATATATGACTCTCACATTTCAACCAAAATAACTCTATTTCAACCAAAATAACTCTACATTCCACACCCAGAGAGTTGCTTTCTCTACGTGACTGTAAACTTTCCTATATATGACTCTCAAACTTCGTCCAAACTAGAGTTTTGCAAGCCTACAAAACACCACCCCATAGTTGCATTCGGTGCCGGAATGTAAGCGGTTCTACATGTGATTCTCTTGCTTCTTCTAGGAACCACAACCACAACGTTGCTTTCACTGAGTTCCCATATATTATTCTAACACTTCATTGAAAATAGAGTTTAGCAGGCCTACGAAACACCCCCTAGGGTTGCTTTCTCTAAGTGACTGTAAGCTTCCCAGATATGGCTCTCGAACTTCCTCCAAACTATATTTTAGTAGGCATACAAACATCACTCCATAGTTGCTTTCTCTGCGTGAAGGTAAGCTTTCCTATATACGATTCTCATACTTCTTCCAAACTAGAGTTGACTATGCCTACAAATCACAATCCCATCGTTGATTTCTCTGAGTGAATGCACGCGGTCCCCAATATGACTCTCTCCCACTTCCAAACTGGAGTTTTGCAGGTGTACAAAACATCCCCCGAGAGTTGGTTTCTATGACTGTACCCTTTCCTATATATTACTCCTTAACTTCTTCCAAACTAGAGATTAGCATGGCTACAAAAACGCCACCCCATAATTGCTTTCTCTACGCGAATGTAAGCGTTCCCATATATCATTCTCCTACTTCTTCCAAACTAGAGTTTAGTATGCCTACAAACCACCACGCCGTCGTTGCTTTCTCTGAGGGAATGTAAGCCTTCCCATATATGACTCTCACTCTTAAACCAAAATAGAGTTTAGCAGGCCTACATTCCACACCCAGAGATTTGCTTTCTCTAAGTGACTCTAAGCTTTCTTATATGTGATTCTCAAACTTCGTCCAAACTAGAGTTTAGCATGCCTATAAAACACCACCCCATAGTTACTTTCAGTGCGTCAAAATGTATGTGCTCCTATATGTGATTCTCGTGCTTCTTCCAAACTGCAGTTTAGTAAGCCTACAAACAACCCCATCGTTGCTTTCTCTGAGTGAATGTAAGCGTTCTCATATATGACTCTCACACTTCAACCAAAACAGGGTTTTGCAGGCCTACAAACCACCCGCCAAGACTTGCTTTTTCAAAGTGGCTGTTACCTTTCCTATATAGGACTCTGGAACTTCTCCCAAGCTAGACTTTAACATGTCTACCTGACACTACTCCGTAGTTGCTCTCGCTGTGTGAATGTAAGCGTTCCTATATATGAGTCTTGTACTTCTTCTTAACTAACATCTGGCATGCCAAAATAACACTCCCCCATAGTTGCTTTCTTTGAGTCAATGTAAACATTCCTATATATGTCTCTCGCACTTCTTCCAAACTAGAGTTGAATAAGTCTGCAAACCAATCCCCGACAGCTGTTTTCTCTGAACGAATTTAAGCGTTCCTATATATGACTATGACACTTCCTCCAAACTAGAGTTTAGAAAGCCTACACTCCACCCCTGTTCGTTGCTTTCTCTAAGTTACTGTATGCTTTCCTATACATGGCTCTCGAAATTTTCCAAACTAGAGTTAGCATGCCTACTATACACCTACACATAATTGCTTTGTCTGAGTGAATATAAGCCTTCCTATATATGACTGTCGCACTTTTTCCAAATTAGAGTGTAGCCAGCCTGGAAAGCACCCCTTATAGTTGCTTTCATTGAGTGAATGTTAACATTCCTATGTATGACTCTCGCAACTTTTCCAATCTAAGATTTTAGCAATGCTACAAATCCCCTGCCGAGAGTTCCTATACATAACTGTCCTCTTTTTCCAAGCTAGAGTTTAGGAAGCCTAGAATCCGTCCCCCCGTAGACGCTTTATGTGAACGTAAGCATTCTATATATGACTCTCGCCTTCCTCCAAACTAGAGCTTAGCAAGCCTACAAACCAACTCCCTATAATTGCTTTCTCTGAATGAATGATATCGTTCCTATATAAGACTCTCGAACTTCTTCCAAACCAGAGTTTAACAAGCCAAAAAAGCACCCCCCATAGATGCTTCCTCTAACTCAAAGCTAATATTCCTATATATGATTCAGCTTCTTCATCCAAACTAGAGTAAGGCAAGCCTACAAATCACACATCAATAGTTGCTTTCTATAAGTAAATGTAAGCATCCCTATATATGACTATAGCAATTCTTCCAAACTGGAGTTTAGCAAGCCTACAGACCCCAGGACTCCACTCCATAGTACCCTGGGCATTGGCGCCTGCCTGTCATGCAGGACATAGGGGCGGACGCTCATCTCAGACACGGCATTGGTGGATTCTAGGCTTTTTTAAGTTTTTGAATTGAAGAACTCTGAGAATTGGAATTCGGTTTAGGGTAAGGTTAGGTGTTAGGGACTAGGATTAGATTTAGGGGTTAGGGTTTTAGGTTAGAATTAGGGTTAGGATTACTGTTAGGGTTAGAGATTAGGATTATGTTTAGTGGTTGGGTTTAGGTTTAGGGTGAGAGGCAAGAGTAAGGGTCAGGGATTAGGGTTACTGTTAGGAGTTAGATTCAGGGCTTACGAAGGGTTTGGTTTAGTGATAGGGTTAGGGCTTACGTTTAACGGTGTGTGTTAGGGCACGGGCCCCGTCTAATGTACGGGGCACTGTGGGTGTGGAGCAAGGCTGCGTCCCCACTTCATCTTACCCTTGGTGTTGGGCTTCAACTGTCACGCAGGACAAAGGCAGAGGCTCATGAAACGCATGGTTAGGATTAAGGTTTAAGGTTAGGGTCAAGGTTGAGGGTTAGGGTGAGGGTTAACAGTTAGAGTTAGGGTAAGGGGGTTAGGGATAGGGTTAGGGTTAAGGGTTAGGTTTATGGTTCAGGTTTAAGGTTAGCGTTAGAGGGTAGGGTTAGTGTAACTGTAGGTCAGTGTTGCGGTTAGATCTCTAGGCATTAGGGTAAAGGTCAGGGTTAGGGTTAAGAGTTAGGTTTAAGTTTAATGGTTAAGGATTGGGATTAGGGTTCAGGGTTAGGGTTAAGATTATGGGTAATGACTCAGGATCAAAGGTTAGGGTTATTTTTAGGCGTAGGGTTAGCGTAAGGGGTTAGGGTTAATGTTAGTGTTGTTGGTAGGATTAAGGTTAGGGTTGGCGTTTCAGAATTAGGGATTAGGTGTTATGGTTATGGCTAGGAGTTAGCGTTAGATTTACGGTATAGGTCTTGTTCTCAGGGTGTCATGCATTAACGTTAAGATAAGGGGTTAAAGTTAGGGTTACGGTGAGCTTTACCTGTTAAGGTGAGCAGTAGGATCAGGGTTAGGTGTTATGTTCTGGGTTAGGGTTATGGGTGAGGGGTAGGGTTTATCCTTAGGGCACGGGCCCTGTATGCACTAGGAGGCGAAGTTAGGGGTCTGTGATGGTCGCTGGGAGCCCACTCTATCGCACGCAGTGTATGGGCCTCTGGGTTTCATGCAGGACACTGTGGCAGAGCCGGCTTTCATGCATGGCTTAGTAGGATTGTAGGCTTTCAAAACTCTGAGAAAGCAAGAAGTCTGAGAATTAGATTTCGGGTTAGGATTACGGCACGGTTTAGGGATGAAGATTAGTGGTTAGGGTGAGGGCTTAGGGTTAGGGGTTAGGGTTAGGGTTAGGGTTGCTGGTAGGGTGAAGGTTAGGTTTGACGTTTTAGAATTAGGGATGAGGTGTTACGGTTATGACTATGGTTTAGGATTAGAATTACGGGATAGGGCTTCTTCTCAAGGTGTTCTGCATTCACGTTAAGTTAAGGGGCTAAGTTAGGGTTACGGGGAGGTTTATTTTTTAAGGTGAGCAATAGGATCAGGGTTAGGTGTTATGTTCAGGGTGAGGGTTATCTGTTAGGGGTAGTGTTTATACTTAGCGTACGGGCCCTGTCTGCACTGGGCGGGGGGCTGGGGTTAGGGGGATGGGATTGTCCCCGGGAACACACTCTATCGTACGCTGGGTATGGGCTCCTGGGTTTCATGCAGGACACAGTGGCAGAGCCCCCTTTTACTCATGGCATGGGAGGATTGTAGGCTTTCTAAACTCTGAGAAAGCAAGAACTCTGAGAATTAGATTTAGGGGTAGGATTCTGGTAATGTTTAGGGATGAAGATTAGTGTCAGGGTGGGGTCTTGGGTTAGGGGTTGGGGTTAAAGGTTAGTGTTAGGTTTAACAGTTACAGTTAGGTTTACGGTTAAGTCTCAGGGTTCGGGTTAAGGTTTGGGTTTAGCGTTTGGCACAGGGGTAGGCTTCAGTGTTAGCTTCATGGTTAAAGATTAGGAGTAGGGTTAGTGCGAGGGTTAAGGGTAAGGGTCAAGATTAAGGGTTCAGGTTGGGGTTAGGCTTAGGTTTAGGGTTAGGGGTCAAGGGTCAGGTTTAGGGTTAAGTGTTGGGCTTAGGGTTGGGGTTTAGTGTTAAGTTTATCGTTAAGGATTAGGGTTAGGGTCAGGGTTAAATGCTTGGGTGCGGGTAATGGTTAGGGTCAGGGTTAAGGTTTATGGATAGGGTTAGTGTTAAGGGTTTACGGGTAGGTTTAGGGTTCAGGGTTAGAGTTAGCATTAGGCCTTAAGGTTAGGATTAGGTGGTAGGTTAGATTTTAGGGTTAGATCTAGGCGTTAGAGTAAGGGTTAAGAGATAGGGTTAGGTTTAATGCTTAGGATTAGGGTTAGGGTTTGGGGTTAAAGTAAGTGTTAGGGGTTAGGTTTAAGGATCAAAGGTTAGTGTTATTTTTAGCTGTAGTGTTAGGGTTAGGGATAAGGGATAAGGTTGGCGTGAGGGTTTTCCTTACTGTTAGGGTTAAGGGTCAGGCTTAGATTAAAGGTTAAGGTTAGGGTCAGCGTTAAGGGTTAGGGTGAGGGTTAACGGTTACGGTAAAGGTTAAGCGTTAGTGTTAGGGATTAGCGATTAGGGTTTTTGGTAAGTGTTAGGGTTAGGAGTTAGTGTTTTATGAAGGGGTATGGTTAGAATTAGGATTGGGGTTAGTGTTAGGGTTAGGTTTAGGAGTTAGGTTTAGGGTAAAAGGATAGGATTAGCGTTAAGGGTTGGGCTCAGGTTTAGGGTTAAAGTTTAGTATTAGGGTTAATGTTTAGTGTTATGGTCCAGTTTAAGTGTTAGGGTGAGGGTTAACGGTTAGGATTAGGCTTAGAGGTTGGGGATATAGTGAGGGTTCAGTGTTACGGTTAGGTTTAGGGTTCAGGGTTAAGGTTAGCTGTAGGGGTTATGGTTAGGGTTAGGTGTTAGGTTAGTGTCAGGGTTAGGTCTAGTCGTGAGGGTAAGGTTTAGGGTTAGCTTTAAGAGCTAGGGTTAGGTTGAATGGATAGGATTAGGATTAGGGTTAAGGGTTAGGGTAAGGCTTAGGGGTTAGGGTGAAGGGTTAAGGGTTTTTGTTAGGCATAGCGTTGGGGTTAGAAGTAAGGGTTACTGTCAGTGTTAGGGTTGTAGACAGGGTTACGGTTAGAGTTAGCGGTTTAGAATTAGGGTTAGGGATTAGGTGTTACAGTGACGACTAGGAGATAGGGTTAGAATTATGGGATAGGGGTTGTTCTCAGGGAATGGGTTATGCACTAACGTTAGGATAAGAGGTTAAAGTTAGGCTCACGGTGAGGTTTACGTGTTAAGGGGAGAAATAGGAACAGGGTTAGGTGTTATGTTCACGGTGAGGGATATCTGTTACAGGTATTGTTTATGCTTAGCGCACGGGCCCTGTCTGCCTTAGGCGGGGGTGGGGGGAGGTTAGGGGACTGGGATTGTCACCAGGATCCCACTGTATCGTACTCTGGGTATGGGCCCTTGGGTTTCATGCAGGACACAGTGGTAGAGCCTCCTTTCACGCATGGCATGGGAGGATTGCAGGCTTTCTAAACTCTAAGAAAGCAAGAAGTCTGAGAATTAGATTTAGGGTTAGGATTCTGGTTAGGGTTAAGGATGAAGTTTAGTGTTAGGGTGAGGGCTTAGGGTTAGGGATTAGGGTTAGGGTTAAAGGTTACTCTTAGGTTTAACGGTTACAGTTCGGTTTAGGGTTGAGGTTTACGGTTAGGGTTAAGATGAGGGGTTAGGGTTTGGTATAGGGTTAGGGTTAGGTACAGGGTTAGGGTTAAGTGTTAGGTTTACGGTTGAAGATTAGGATTAGAGTTAGGATTAAAGGTTAGCGTGAGAGTTAACGGTTAGGGTTAAGGTTAAGAGTTAGGGTTAGGGTTTAGGTTTAGGGTTAAGGGTTAGGGTTAGCTTTAGGGTTCGAGTTATGTGTTAGGGTTTGTGTTAGAGGTTAGGGTTAGGTTTACTGTCCATGGTTAGGGTTACGTTTAGGGGTTAGCATTAGGGTTAAGGATTAGGTTTAGGGTAAGGGTTTAGAGTTAGTGTTGGGCTTTAGGCTCGGGGCTTAGGTTCAGGGTCAGGGGTTAGGGTTGGTGGTAGGGCTTAGATTTATTGGTCAGTTTAAGGGCACAGGACCTGGTTAATCTACGGTGAGAGGGGTGCGGTCGGAGTCATCACGAAAGCACAACATCATTCCCTGGGCCCCGGAACAAGATCTACATGCAGGACTTAGGCGGAGCCTCATCTCACACATGGCATGGCTGTATTGTAGGCTTGCTTCACTCTGGGAATGGAAGTAGTGTGAGAATTAGGGTTAGGGTTGGGGTTAGGGGTTTCGAGTTAGGGGTTAGGCTTGGAGTCAGGGTTAGGTGCTAGGGATTAGTGGTTAGGGTTAGAGTTAGTGTTACGGGTTAGGTGTTAACTCTGGTTTAGGGGGCCAGGGTAAGGTTTAGGTTTGGAGTTAGCGTTAGGGTTAGGCGTTAGGGTTAAGGGATAGGGTTAGGGTTAAGGGTTAGGCTTAGGGTAAGGGTTCAGGTTTAGGGTTAGGGTCAGGGTTAAGGGTTAGGGTGAGGGTTAACAGTTAGGGATAGGGTTAGGGGGTTAGGGATAGGATTAGGGTTAAGGGTTAGGTTTATGGTTCAGGTTTAAGGTTAACATTAGGGGGTTAGGGTTAGTGTTAACTGTAAGTCAGTGTTAGGGTTAGATCTCTAGGCATTAAGGTAAAGGTTAGGTTTAAGGTTAAGTGTTAGGGTTATGTTTAATGGTTAGGCTTGGGATTAGGGTTCAGTGTTAGGGTTAAGGTTAGGGGTTATGACTAAGGATCAACGGTTAGGGTTATTTTTATGCGTAGGGTTAGGGTAAGGTGTTAGGGTTAGTGTTAGTGTTGTTGGTAGGGTTAAGGTTAGGGTTGGCGTTTCAGAATTCGGGATCAGGTGTTATGGTTATGGCTAGGAGTTAGCGTTAGAATTACAGTATAGTGCTTTTTCTCAGGGTGTCATGCATTAACGTTAAGATAAGGTGTTAAAGTTAGGGTTATGGTGAGCTTTACCTCTTAAGGTGAGCAGTATGATCAGGGTTAGGTGTTATGTTCTGGGTTAGTCTTATGGGTGAGGGGTAGGGTTTATGCTCTGGGCACGGGCCCTGTATGCACTAGGAGGCAAAGATAGGGGTCTGTGATGGTCGCTGGTAACCTACTCTATCGTATGCAGTGTATGGGCCTCTGGTTTCCTGCAGGACACTGTCGCAGAGCGGGCTTTCATGCATGGCTTAGTAGGATTGTAGGCTTTCAAAACTCTGAGAAAGCAAGAAGTCTGAGAATTAGATTTCGGGTTAGGATTACGGCACGGTTTAGTTATGAAGATTAGTGTTAGGGTGAGGGCTTAGGGTTAAGGGTTAGGGTTAGGGTTAGGGTTGATGGTAGGTTGAAGTTTAGGGTTGGCACTTTAGAATATGGATGAGGTGTTATGGTTATGGCTAGGGATTAGGTTTAGAATTATGGGATAGGGCTTCTTCTTTGGGTGCTATGCATTAACGTTAACATAAGGGGATAAATTAGTGTTATGGTTAGGTTTATGTTTTAAGGTGAGCAACAGGATCAGGGTTAGGTTTTATGTTTGGAGTTAGGGTTATCTGTTAGGGATAGTGTTTTTGCTTAGCGCACGGGCCCTGTCTTCACCAGGAGGGGGGGGGTTAGGGACTAGGATTGCCACTGGGAACCCGCTCTATCATGCACTAGTTATGGGCCCCCGGGTTTCTTGCAGGACACAGTGGCAGAGCCTCCTTTTACTCATGACATGGGAGAATTGTAGGCTTTCTAAACTCTGAGAAAGCAAGAAGTCTGAGAATTAGATTTAGGGGTAGGTTTATGGTAATGTTTAGGGATGAAGGTTAGTGTTAGGGTGCGTTCTTAAGGTCAGTGGTTAGGGTTAAAGGTTAGTGTTAGGTTTAACCGTTACAGTCAGGTTTATGGTTATGTTTTAGGGTTAGGGTTAAGGTTAAGGTTTAGCGTTTGGTACAGTGTTAGGCTTAAGTTTTAGCTTTAGGGTTAAAGATTAGGATTAGGGTTAGGGTTAAGGGCTAGTGTGAGGGTTAATGATAAGGATCAAGACTAAGGGCTAGGGTTTTTGTTAGTGTTAGGAATAAGTCTTCGTGTAGGCTTTAGGGTTAGCGTTAAGTGTTATGGTTAGGGTTAGGTTTAGGGTTCATGGTTAGTGTTATGTTTATGGGTTAGTGTTAGGGTTAGGGATTAGGTTTAGGGTAAGGTTTTAGAGTTCGTGTTCAGCGTTACGGTCGGAGCTTATGTTTACGGTTAGGGGTTAGTGTTAGTGTTAGGGCTGAGATTTAGCTTTTAGTTTAAGGGCACAGGACCTGTTTTATTTACGGTGAGAAGGGTGCTGTCGGAGTCTCCACGAAAGCACAAAATCGTTCCCTGATCCTTGGGAAAGGACCTACATGCAGGACTCAGGTGGAGCCTCATCTCACGCATAGTATAGCTGTATTGTAGGCTTGCTTCACTCTGAGAATGGAAGTAGTGTGAGAATCAGGGTTAGGGTTTGGGTTAGGGGATTGGAGTTTGGGATTATGGTTCGAGTCAGGGTTAGGTCCTAGGGATTAGGAGTTAGGGTTAGTGTTAGGGATAGGGGTTAGTTGTTGGGTTTGGGTTAGGGTGCTAGGGTTAGGTTTAGGGTTGGGGTTAATATTAGGGTTAGCGTTTAGGGTTAAAGGATAGGATTATGGTTAAGGGTTTGGTTTAGGGTTAGGGTTAAGGGTTAGTGTTAAGGTTTAGGGTTAAGTTCAGGGTTACGTGTTAGGGTGAGGGTTAACAGTTAGGGTAATGGTTAGGGTCTTAGGGGTAGGGTTAGGGTTAGAGTTAGGGGTTAGGATTAAGGGTGAAGTGTTAGGGTTATTTTTAGGCATAGTTTTAAAGTTAGGGGCTAGGGTAATGTTTGGTTTGATGGTAGGTTTAAGGTTAGGGTTAGCAGTTTAGAATTCGCATTAGGGATTAGGTGTTATGGTTATGGCTTGGAGTTAAGGTTAGAATTCAGAGATAGGAGTTGTTCTCAGGGTAAGTGTTATGCATTAACGTTATGATAAGGGGTTAAATTTAGGGTTATGGTGAGATTTACATTTTAAGGTGAGCAATGGGATCAGGGTCAGGTGTTATGTTCAGGGTTATGGTTAGGGGTGAGGGGTAGGGTTTATGCTTACGACTTGGGCCCTGTCTGCACTAGGCAGGGGGGGAGGGGTTTGGGGTTGCGATTGTCGTCGGGAACCCACTCTAGTGTATGCTGAGTATGGGCACTGGGGTTTCCGGCAGGACACAGTGGTAGAGCCTCCTTTTATTCATGGCATGGGAGGATTGTAGGCTTTCTAACGCTGAGATAGCAAGAAGTCTGATAATTAGATTTAGGGTTAGGATTATAGTTAGGGTTAGGAATGAGGTTAGTGCTAGGGTGAGGGATTAGGGCTAGGGATTATGGGTAGAGTAAAGGTTAAATGTTAGAGTTAGGTTTAACGGTTACAGTTAGGTTTAGGGTTACGTTTTAGGGTGAGGGTTATGGTTAGGGGTTAGGGTTTGGTACAGGGTTAGGGTTAAGTGTTAGGTTTAGGGTTAAAGATTAGAATTCGGATTAGGGTTGACGGTTAGTGTGAGTGTTAACGGTTAGGTTTGTGTTTAAGGGTTAGGGTTAAGGTTTAGGGCTAGTGTTAAGCGTTCGTGTTAGATTTAGGGTTAGAGTAAAGTGTTATGGTTAGGGTTATGGGTTAGCATTAGGGTTAAAGGTTAAGGGTTAGGTTTATTTTCAGGCACAGGGTTAGGATTAGGTGTTAGGGTTAGTGTTACCGTTAAGGTTTTTTGTAGGCTTAAGGTTAGGTTTAGCAGTTTAGAATTAGGGTTAGGGATTAGGTGTTATGGTTATGGTAAGGAGTTAGGGTTAGAATTATGGCATAGGGGTTGGTCTCAGGGTCAGTTTTATGCTTAAAGTTAGGGTAAGCGGTTAAAGTTAGTGTTACGGTGAGCTTTACGTGTTAAGGTGAGCAATAGGATCAGGGTTAGGTTTTATGTTCAGGGTTAGGGTTATGGGTGAGGGGTAGAGTTTATACTTAGGGTTAGGGTTAGGGTTAGGGTTTAGGCTTAAGGATCAAGGGTTAGGGTTAGGGTTAGTGTTAGGGCTGTTGGTAGGGTTAAATTTAGGGTTAGCAGCTTACAATTAGGTATTAGGTTTTACAGTTATGAATAAGAGTTAGGGTTAGAATTATGGGATAGGTGTTGTCCTCAGGGTAAGTATTATTCATTAACGTTAGGATAAGGGGTTAGGGTTAGGGTTATGGTGAGTTTTACATGTTAAGGTGAGCAATAGGATCAGGGTCAGATGTTATGATCAGGGTTATGGTTATGGGTTAGGGGCAGTGTTTATGCTTAGGGCACAGGCCCTGTCTTCACTAGGTGGGGGGGCTCGGAGGCTGGGATTGTCACCAGGAACCCACTCTATCGTATGCTGGGTATGGGCCTCTGGGTTTCATGCAGGGCACAGTGGCAGAGCCTCCTTTCATGCATGGCATGGGAGGATTGTAGGCTTTCTAAACTCTGAGAAAGCAAGAAGTCTCAGAATTAGATTTAGGGTTAGGATTACGGTTAGGGTTAGGGATGAAGTTTAGTGTTAGGGAGAGGGCTTAGTGTTAGGGATTAGGGTTTGGTACAGGGTTAGGGTTAAGTGTTCGGCTTAGGGGTAAAGATTAGGATTAGTGTTAGGTTTAAGGGTTAGCTGAGGGTTAACGGTTAGGGTTAAGGTGAAGGGTTAGGGTTAGGGTTTAGGGTTAGGATTAGGGGTTCGTGTTAGGTTTAGGGTTACACTTAAGTGTTAGGGTTTAGGTTCAGGTTTAGGGTTCATGGTTAAGGTTATGTTTAGGGGTTAGGTTTAGGGGTTAGGTTTGGTGTAAGGGTATAGTGTTAGTGAAGGGAGTTTGGGTCAGGGTTTCTGTTTAGGGTAGGGGTTAGTGTTAGGACTTAGATTTAGCGATTAGTTTAAGGTCAGAGGACCTGTTTAATCTATGGTGAGAAGGGTGTGGAATCGGTCGCTGAGACACCACAGCATTGTACCCTGGGCCTTGGGCTCAGACGTACATGCAGGAATCAGGGGGAGCCTGTTCTCATGCATGGCATGGTTGTATTGTAGGCTTGGTTAACTCTTAGAATGGAAGAAGTGTGAGAATTAGGGTTATGGTTAGGGTTAGGGATTTGGGTTTAGGAGAGAGTGTTCAAATGAGGGTTAGGGGTTAGGCATTAGGGGTTAGGGTTAGTGTTAGGGTTAGGGGTTGGGGTGAGGGTTGGGTTAGGGGCTAGGGTTAGGTTTAGGGTTGGGGTTAGTGTTAGCGTTCGAGTTAGGGATTAGAGTTAGGGTTAAGGGATAGGATTAGGGTTAAGAGTTTGGCTTAGGGTTCAGGTTAAGGGTTAGGGTTATGGTTAAAGATTAGTGTTAGTTTAAACAGTTACAGTTAGGTTTAGGGTTAAATTTTAGGGTGAGGGCTTTTTAAACTCTGAGAGAGGAAGACGTCTGAGATTATTATTTAGGGATAGGATTATGGTTAGGATTAGGGATGACGATTAGTGTTAGGGTGAGGGCTTAGGGTTAAGGGTTAGGGATAGAGTTAGGGTTAAGGTTAGTGTTAGTTTTAACGGTTAAAGTTAGGTTTAGGGTTAAGGTTTATTGTCAGGGTTAAGGTCAGGGGTTAGGGTTTCGTACAGGGTAAGAGTTAAGTGTTAGGTTTAGGGTTAAAGATTAGCATTATGGTTAGTGTTAAAGGTTAGTGTGAGGGTAAAAGTTTAGGGTTAAGTTTAAGGGCTAGGGTTAGGGGTTAGTGTTAGGGTTAAGGGGTCTTGTTAGGTTTAGGGTTACAGTTAAGTGTTATGGTTAGTGTTAGGGGTTACGGTTAGGCTTAGGGTTCATGGTTAGTGTAACATTTAGGGGTTAGGGCTAGGGTTAAATGATAGTGTTAGAGTTAAGGCTTAGGCTTTGGGTAAAGGTTTAGGGATAGGTTTACGGGTTAGGGTTAGTGTCAGGGTTAAATGTTAGGGTGAGAGTTAACAGTTATGGTTAGGGTTATTGGTTAGGGGTTGTGTTTATGCTTAGGGCACGTGCCTTGTCTGCACTAGGCGGAGAGGTTAGGGGGCTAGCATATTCGCCGGGAAATCACTCTATCGTATGCTGGGTATTGGCCCCTGGACACAGTGGCAGGGCCTCCTTTCACACATGGCATGGGAGGATTATAGGCTTTCTAAACTCTGAGAAAGAAAAAGTCTGAGAATTAGATTTAGGGTTAGGATTATGGTTAGAATTAGGGATGAAGTTTAGTGTTAAGGTGATGCCTTAGGGTTAGGGGTTAGGTTTAGGGTCAGAGTTAAAGGTCAGTGTTAGGTTTAACAGTTACAGTTAGGTTTAGCGTTAAGGTTTAGTGTTAGGGTTCAGTTTAGGGGATAGGTTTTGGTACAGGTTAAGGTTTAAGTGTTAAGTTTAGAGTTAAAGATTACAATTAGGGTTAGGTTTAAAGGTAAGTGTGAGGATTAACGGTTAGGGTTAAGCATGAGGGTTAGGGATTAGGTTTAGTGTTAAGGGTTTATGTTAGTTTAGGGTTAGAGTTAAGTGTTATGGTTAGGGTTAGGGGTTAGGGTTAGATATAGGGTGCATGGTTAGGGTTACGTTTAGGGGTTAGGGTTACGGGTTAGGTTTAGGGTGAGTGTTTGGTGTTAGTGTTGGGCATTAGGATAAGGGCTTAGGTTTAGGGTTAGCGTTTAGGTTTAGTGTTAGGGCTTAGATTTAGCGGTTAGTTTAAGGGCACAGGACCTGTTTAATCTATGGTGAGAAGGGTGCAGAATTGGTCCCCTTGACACCACACCATCGTACCTGGGCCTTGGGCCCAGACCTACATGCAGGACTCAGGCGGAGCCTCTTCTCACTCATGGCATGGCTCTATTGTAGGCTTGGTGAACTCTGAAAATGGAGGAAGTGTGAGAATTAGGGTTATGGTTATGGTTAATTGTTTGGGGTTAGGGGTTAGGGTTCGAGTGTGGTTCAGGGGTTAGAAATTAGGAGTTAGTGTTAGTGTTAGGGTTAGGGGTTAGGGGTTAGTGTTGGTTTAGGGGCTAGGGTTAGATTCAGAGTTAGGGTTAGTGTTAGGGTTAGGGTTAGGGATTATGGTTAGGGTTAGGAATTAGGGTTAGGGTTAGGCTTAAGGGATAGGATTAGGGTAAAGGGTTAAGGCTTAGGGTTAGCATTACGGATTAGGGTTAGGGTTAAATGTTAGGGTTTTGGTCTGATTTAAGGGTTAGGGTGAGCGTTAACAGTTAGGGTTAAGGTTAATTGTTAGGATTGGGGGTTAGGCTTAAGGATTCGTATTAGGGTTAGGGTATAAGGGTGAGACTTAAGTCTTATGGTTAGGGACAGGGCTTTTGGTTAGGGATAAGGGTTAGGAGTTAGGGTTACTTTTAGGCATAGGGTAGGATTAGGGGTGAGGGTTAGGGTTAGGGTTAGTGTTAGGGTTGTTGGTAGTGTTAAGGTTAGGGTTAGCAGTTTAGAATTAGGGTTAGGGATTAGGTTTTATGGTTATGGCTAAGATTTAGGGTTAGAATTATGGGATAGGCGTTGTTCTCAGTGTAAGTGTTATGCATTAACTTTAGGAGATGCGGTTAAAGTTAGGGTTACAGTGTGGTCTACATGATAAGGTGAGCAGTAGGATCAGGGTTAGGTGTTACGTTCAAGGTTAGGGTTATATGTTAGGCGTACTTTTTACGCTTAGGGCACGGGCCCTGTCTTCACTAGGCGGGAGGATTAGGGGTCTAGGATTGTGGCCGAGAACTTTCTCTATCGTACACTGGGTATGGGTCCCTGGGTTTCATGCAGGACACAGTGGCAGAGCCTCTTTTCACGCATGGCATGGGAGGATTGTAGGCTTTCTAAACTCTGAGAAAGCAAGAAGTCTGAGAATTAGATTTAGGGATAGGATTATGGTTAGTGTTAAGGATAAAGTTTAGCATTAGGGTGAGGGCTTAGGGTTAGGGGTTAGAGTTACGGTCAGGGTTAAAGGTTAGTGTTAGGTTTAATGGTTACAGTTAGCTTTAGGGTCAAGTGTTAGGGTTAAGGTTAAGGTTAGGGGTTAGGTTTTGGTACAGGGTAAGGGTTAACTGTTAGGTTTAGGGTTAAAGATTACGATTAGGGTTAGGTTTAAGGGTTAGTGTGAGAGTTAACGGTTAGGGTTAAGGTTAAGTGTTAGGGTTAGTGGTTAAGTTTAGGTTTAAGTGTTCATGTTAGGTTTAGGGTTAGAGTTAAGTGTTATGGTTAGGGTTTGGGGTTAGGGTTAGGTTTAGGGTTCATCGTTAGGGTTACGTTTAGGCATTAGGGTTATGGGTAAGGATTAGGGTAAGGGTTTAATGTTAGTGTTGGGCGTTAGGGTCAGGGCTTAAGTTTAGGGTTAAGGGTTAGTGTTAGAGTTAGCGTTAGGGCTTAGATTTAGAGGTTATTTTAAGGGCACAGGACCTGTGTAATCTATGGTGAGAAGTGTGCAGAATGGGTCATCGCCACACCACACCATCGTACCCTAGGCCTTGGGCCCAGACCTACATGCAGGTCTCAGGCAGAGCCTCTTCTCACGCATGGCATGGTTTTATTGTAGGCTTGGCTAACTCTGAGAATGGAGGAAGTGTGAGAATTATGGTTATGATTAGGGTTAGGTGTTTGGGGTTAGGGGTTAGTGTTCGCGTGAGGGTTAGGTGTTAGGGATTAGGGGTTAGGGTTAATGTTAGCATTAGGGGTTAACGGTTAGGGTTGGGTTAGGGACTAGAGATAGATTTAGGGTTGGGGTTAGGGTTAGGGTTAGGGTTAGGGGTTAGGGTTAGGGTTAAGGGATAGGATTAGGGTTAAGGGTTAAGGCTTAGGGTTAGCATTAAGGGATAGGGTTAGGGTTAAGGGTTGGGTTATGGTCCGAGTTAAGGGTTAGGGTGAGGGTTAACAGTTAGGGTTAGGGTTATAAGTTAGGGATAGTGTTAGGTTTAAGGTCTAGGGTTAGGGTTAGAGGTAGCTTTACTGCTAAGATTAGGTCTCGGCATTAAGGTAAGGGTTAGTGTTAGGGTTAAGGGTTAGGGTTAGGTTTAATTGTTAGGATTAGGATCAGAATTAAGGGTTAGGCTTAGGGTTAGGGGATAGGGTTAGGGTTTAGGGTAAACTTTTAAGGTTATGTTTAGGGATAAGGTTAGGGTTAGCGTTTAAGGTTAGGGTTAGTATTAGGGTTGTTTGTAGGGTTAAGGTAATGTTTAGTGGTTAGAATTAGGGTTAGGGATTAGGGGTTACTGTTATGGCTAGGAGTTAGGGTTAGAATTAAGTGATAGGGGTTGTTCTTAGCATAAGTGTTATGCATTAATGTTAGGATAAGTGGTTAAAGTTAGGTTTACGGTGAGGTTTATGTGTTAAGGTGAGCAATAGGATCAGGGTTAGAATTATGAGTGAGGGGTAGGGTTTTGCTTAGGGTATGGGCCCTGTCTGCCCTAGGAGTGGGATTGAGGGGGATGCGATTGTCACCAGAAACCCACTCTATCGTATGCAGGGTATGGGCCCATGGGTTTCTTGTAGGACACTCTGGCAGAGCCTGATTTCACGCATGGTAAAGGAGGTTTGTAAGCTTTCCAATCTCTAAGAAAGTAAGAAGTCTGAGAATTAGATTTAAGGTTAGGATTATCGTTATGGTTAGGGATGAAGTTTAATCTTAGGGTGAGGGCTTCGGGTAAGGGGATACGGTTAGTTTTAGGGTTAAAAGTTACTGTTAGGTTTAACAGTTACAGTTAGACTTAGGGTTTAGGTTTAGGGTTAGGGTTAAGCTTAGGGGTTATGGTTTGGTACAGGGTTAGGGTTAAGTGTTAGGGTTAGGGTTAAAGATCATGACAAGGGTTAGAGTTAAGGGTTAGTTTGAGTGTTAACAGTAGGGTTAAGGATAACTTTTAGGGTTAGGGGTTAGGATTAGTGTTAGGGCTGAGATTTAGCGGTTAGTTTAAGGGCACAGGACCTGTTTAATCTATGGTGAGAGTGGTGCACAGGGTCGCTGCGACACAACACCACCGTACGCTGGGCCTTGGGCCAAGACCTACATACAGGACTCAGGTGGAGCCTCTTCTCACGCATGACATGGCTGTATTGTAGGCTTGGTTAACTCTGAGAATGGAAGAAGTGTCAGAAATCGGGTTAGGGCTGGCTGTAGGTGTTTTTAACCCCTAACCCTAACACTAACCCCCTAATCCTAACCCTAACACTAACCCCAAGGTTAAATCTAACCTTAACCCCTACGACAACCCTAACCCTAACCCTAACCCCTCTCACTGTAGAATAAACAGGTCCTGTGCCCTTAAACTAACCACTAAATCTAAGCCCTAACATCAACCCTAACCTCTGACCCTAAACCTAAGCCCTGAGCCTAAAGCCCAACACTAACTCTAAACTCTTACCCTAAAGCTAATCCCTAACCCTAATGCTAACCTCTAAACGTAACCCTAACTGTGAACCCTAAACCTAACCCTAACCTCGAGCGCTAACCATAGCACTTAACTCTAACCCTAAACCTAACATGAACCCTTAATCCTAACACTAACCCTAACCCTAACTCTTAACTTTAACCTTGACTGTTAACCCTCACACTAACCTTTAAACCTAACCTTAATCGTAATCTTTAACCCTAAACCTAATATTTAACCCTAATCCTGTACCAAACCCTAAACCCTAACCTTAAACCTAACCATAAACCTTAACCCTGAACCTAACTGTAACGGTTAAAACTAAGAGTAACCTGTAACGCTACCCGTAACCCCTAACTCTAAGCCTTCACCCTAATACTAACCTTGATCCTTAACCCGAACCCTAACCCTAACCCTAAATCTAATTCTCAGTCTTCTTGCTTTCTTAGAGTTTAGAAAGCCTACAATCCTCCCATGCCATGCGTGAAAGGAGGCTCTTCCATTGTGTCCTGAATGAACCGCTGGGGCCCATAACCAGAGTACGATAGAGTGGGTTCCTGGTGACAATCCCAACCCCCTAAGCCCCCCCCCCCGCCTAATGCAGACAAGGCCCGTGCCCTAAGCATAAACTCTACACCTCACCCAAAACTCTAACCCTGAAAATAACATTTAACCCTGATTCTATTGCTCACCTTAGAATGTAAACCTCACTGTAACCTGAACTTTAACCTCTTATCCTAACGTTAATGCATAACACTTACCCTGAGATTAACCCCTATCCCATAATTCTAACCCTATCTCCTAGTCATAACTGTGACAACTAATCCCTAACCCTAATTCTAAACCACTAACACTAACTGTTACCCTACGTAGTTACTGTTACGGTAACCTACTGTTACCCTAACACTGAACCTAACCCTTACTCCTAACGCCAAAGCTATGGCTAAAAATAATGCTAACCCTTGACCCTTTACCCTAACTCCTAACCCTAACCCTAACCCTAACCCAACCTTAGCTCTTAACCCTAACCCTAAACCTTACCCTGACGCCTAGACCTAACACTAACACTAAACTAACACCTAACCCTAATCATAACCCCTAAAGCTAACCCTAACCCTGAACCCTAAACCTAACTCTAACACTTAATACTAACTATATCCCTAACCCCTAACCCCAACCCTAACCCTAACCGTTAACCCTCACCCTAACCCTTAAACCGGACCCTAACACTAAATCTTAACCCTAAAGCTACGCCCAACCCTTAACCATAATCCTATCCCTTAACCCTAAACCTAACCCCTAACCCTAAACCTAACACTAACCCCAATCCTAATTCTAACCATAGCCCTTAATACATCACTACGCCTAACCCCTAACCCTAACCCTAACCCCTAATGCTAACCCTAACACTGAACCCTAAACCTAACCCTATCCCTAACCCTTAAACATAACTCTATCCCTAACCAATAATCCTAAGCCTAATCTTTAACCCTCACCCTAGAGCTTAACTCAAACCGTAACCCTAAGCCTAAACCCCAACCCTAACACTTAACACAAACCCTAAGCCTAAACACTTAACGCCAATCCTATCCTTTAACCCTAACACTAACCCTGATGCCTAATCCTAACCCTAACACTAACCCCAACCATAAATCTAACCCTAGCCCCTAACGCAAAACTAACCCCTAACCCTAACACTAACCCTAAATCCTAGTCCCTAACCACTAAACCTCACTTGAACCCTAACCCCTAACACCAAACCCTTAACCCTAACCATAACCCTATTTCTCACACTACTTCCATTCTCAGAGTTAACCAAGCCTAAAATACAACCATGCAATGCGTGAGTAGAGTTTCCGCATGAGTCCTGCAAGTAGGTCTGGGCCAAAGGCCCAGGATCCGATGGTGTAGTGTCGCATGGAAACATTCTGCACCCTTCTCACCATAGATTACACAGGTCCTGTACCCTTAAACTAACCGCCAAATCAAAGCCCAAACACTGACCCTAACCCCTAACCCTACCTAAGCCCTGACCCTAATGCCCAACACTAACACTAAACGCTTACCCTAAACCTAACCCCTAAATGTAACCTTAACCATGAACCCTAAACCTAACCCAAACCCCTAACCCTAACCATAACACTTAACTCTAACCCTAAACCTAACATGAACACTTAACCCTAACCCTAACCCATAAACCTAACACTTAACCTTAACCCTAACCGTTAACCCTCACACTAAACCTTAACCCTAACCCTAATCCTAATCTTTGAGCCTAAACCTAGCACTTAACCCTTACCCTGTACCAAAACCTAACCCCTAATCTTAACCCTAAGCTTAAACCTTAAAGCTTAACCCTAAACCTAACTGTAACTGTTAAACCTAACACTAACCTTTAACCCTGACCCTAACTGAAACCCCTAACCCTAAGCCCTCACCATAACAGTAACCTATATTGCTAACCCTAACCCTAATCCTAGCCCTAAATTTAATTCTCAGACTTCTTGCTTTCTCAGAGTTTACAAAGCCTACAATCCTCCCATGCCATGTGTAGAAGGAGGCTTGGCCACTGTGTCCGGCATGAAACCAAGGGGCCCATACCCAGTGTATGATAGAGTGGCTTCCGGCATCTATCCCAGCCCTCTAAGCCCCCTCCTAGAGCAGAGAGGGCTCGTGATATAAGCATAAACACTACCCCTCACCCATAACCCTAACCCTGAACATCACAGCTCACCCTGATACTATTGCTCACCTTAACACATCAACCTCACCATAACTCTAACTTGAACCTGTTATCCTAACGTTAATGCATAAGACTTACCCTAAGAACAACCCCTATCCCTTAATTCTAACCCTAACTCCTAGCCACAATTGTAACACCTAATCCCTAAGGCTAATTCAAAACTGCTAAACATTACCTTATCCCTACAAACTAACCCTAACCCTAACCGCTAACCCTAACCGTACACCTAAAAATAACCGTAACACTTGACACTTAACCCTAACCCTTAACCCTGATCCTAATCCTAACAATTAAACCTAACCCTAACTCTTAAGCCTAACACTAACACGTACCCTAATGCCTAGACCTAACCCTAAGAGTAAACGTAACCCCTAACCCTAACCCTAATCCCTAATGCTAACCCTAACACTGAACCCTAATCCTAAGCCTTAAACCTAACTCTATCCTTAACCCATAACCCTAGCCCTAACCGTTAACCCCACACTAACCCTTAACTCGAACTGTAACCCTAACCCTTAAAACTAAACCTAACACTTAACGCTAACCCTAAGCCTTAACGCTTAACCCTTATCCTATCCCTTAACCCTAACTCTAACCCATAACGCTAACCCTAACCCCACTCTAAATCTAACCCTAGCCCCTAACCCAACCCTAACCCCTAAGCCCTAACCCTATCACTAAACCCAACACCTACTCCCTAACCCCTAATCCTCACTCGAAGCTTAAGCCCTAACCCTAAGCCCTCTCCCTGACTAATCTTCATCCCTAACCCTAACCATAATCCTAACCCTAAATCTAATTCTCAGACTTCTTGCTATCTCAGAGTTTTAAAAGCCTACAATTCTCCAAAGCCATGCGTGAAAGCTGGCTCTGCCACAGTGTCCTGCATGAAACCCAGGAGCCCATACTCTGTGCACAATAGAGTGGGTTCCCGGGGACAATCACAGCCCCCTAACTCCCCCTGCTAGTGCTGACAGGGCCCATGCCCTAAGCAAAAACCCTGCACCTCACCCATAACCCTAACCCTGAACATAACACCTAACCCTGATGTTATTGTTCACCTTAACACGTAAACCTCACTGTAACCCTAACTTTAACCCCTATCCTAATGTTATTGCATAACACTTACCCTAAGAACAAACCCTATCCCTTAATTCTAAGCCTAACTCCTAGCATAACCGTAACACTTAATCCCTAACCTTAATTCTAAACTGCTAAACATTACCTTCACCCTACAAACAACCCTAACACTAACCCTAACTCTAACCGCTAACCCTAACCCTAACCATTACCCTGATCATAATCCTAACAATTAAACCTAACCCTAATTCTTAACCCTAACACGAACCATTACCATAATGCCTAGACCTAACCCTAACTGTAACCCTAACCCCTAACCCTAACCCTAACCGCTAATGCTAACCCTAACCCCGAACCCTAAACCTAACCCTAACCCTATCCCTTAAACCTATTACTATCCCTAAACCATTACCCTAATCGCAACTGTTAACCCTCACTCTCACCCTTAACTTGGACCGAAACCCTAACCCTTAACCCTAACCTTAACCCTTACTGCTAATCTTAAGCCTTCACCCTTTACCTTAATCCTATCTTGTAAGCCTAACCCTAACGCTGACCCCTAACCCACCTGAACATTAACCCTAAACCTAAATCTAACGCTAGCCCCTTACAAAAACCTAACACCTAACCCCTGACACACTAATCCTAACTTCTAATTCCTAACCACTAAACTTCACTCAAACCCAAACCTCTAACCCCAAACACATAACCCTAACCATAACCCTAATTCTCACACTTCCTTCGTTCTCAGAGTTGACCAAGCCTACAATAGAGCCATGCCACGAGTGAGAAGAGGCTCTGCCTGAGTCCTGCATGTAGGTCTGGGCCCAAGGCCCAAGTACGATGGTGTGGTGTTGAGGCGACCCAGTCTGCACCCTTCCCACCATAGATTAAACAGAGCATGTGCCCTTAAACTAACCACTAAATCTAAGCCCTAACACTAAACCTAAATCCTAACCCTAAACCTCGGCCCTTATCCTAACGCCCAACAGTAACATTAAACACTCGCCCTAAACTTAACCCGTAACCCGAACCCCTAAATGTAACCCTAACCATGAACCCTAAACCTAACCCTAACCTCTAGCCATAACCATAACACTTAACTCTAAACCTAAATGTTACACGAAGCCTTATTCCTAACCCTAAGCCCAACCCTAACCCTTAATCTTGAACCTTACCATTAACCCTCACACTAACCCTTAACCCTAACCCTAATCCTAATCTTTAACCATAAAGCTAACACTGAAGCCTAACCCTGTGCCAAACGCTAAACCCAAACCTTAACCCTAACCCTGAAACTTAACCATAAACCTAACTGTAACTGTTACACCTAACACTAACCTCTAACCCTAACCCCTAACCCTAAGACCCCACCTTAACACTAACCCTAACCCTAAACATTATCATAATCCTACCCCTAAATCTAATTCTCGGACTTCTTGCTTTCTTAGAGTTTAGAAAGCCTAAAATCCTCCCATGCCATGAGTAAAAGGGGGCTCTGCAGCTCTCTCTTGCATGAAACCAGGAGCCCATACCTAGCGTATGATAGAGTGGGTTCCCGGGGACAATCCCATCCCCCTAACCCCAGCCCCCCGCCCAGTGCAGACAGGGCCTGTACGCTAAGTATAAACACTACCCCTAACAGATAACCCTCACCCTGAACATAGCACCTGACCCTGATCCTATTGCTCACCTTAAAACATAAACCTCCCCGTAACCCTAACTTATCCCCTTATCTTAACCTTAATGCATAACACCCTGAGAAGAAGCCCTATCCCATAATTCTAATCCTAACCCCTAGCCATAACCGTAACACCTCATCCCTAATTCTAAAATGCCAACCCTAACCTTCACCCTACCAACAACCCTAACTCTAACCCTAACCACTAACCCTAAGCCCTCACCCTATCGCTAATCTTCATCCCTAAACCGTACCGTAATCCTAACCCTAAATCTAATTCTCAGACTTGCTTTCTCAGAGTTTTGAAAGCCTACAATCCTACTAAGCCATGCATGAAAGCCCGCTCTGCCACAGTGTCCTGCATGAAACCCAGAGGCCCATACACTGCGTACGATAGAGTGGGCTCCCAGCGACCATCACAGACCCCTAACTTCGCCTCCTAGTGCATACAGGGCCCGTGCCCTAAGCATAAACCCTACCCCACACCCATAACCCTAACCCAGAACATAACACCTAACCCTGATCCTACTGCTCACCTTAACACGTAAACCTCACCCTAACCCTAACTTAACCCCTTATCTTAACGATAATGCATGACACCCTGAGAACAAGCCCTATACCGTAATTCTAACCCTAACTCCTAGCCGTAACCATAACACCTAATCCCTAATTCTGAAACGCCAACCCTAACCTTAACCCTACCGACAACACTAACACTAACCCTAAAACCCTTACCCTAACCCTACGCCTAAAAATAACCCTAACCATTGATCCTTAGTCATAACCCCTAAAGCTTAACCCTAACCCTTAACGCTAATCCCAATCCTAACCATTAAACATAACCCTACTTAACCCTAACCCTAACCTATACGCTAATGCCTAGAGATCTAACCCCAACACTGACCTACAGTTAACACTAACCCTAACCCCTAATCCTAACCTTAAACCTGAACCATAAACCTAACCCTTAACCCTAACCCTATTCCTAACCCCCTAACCCTAACCCTAACTGTTAAGCCTCACCCTAACCCTTAACCCTGACTCTAACCCTAAACCTTAACCCTAACCCTGAACCCTAACCCTAAGCCTAACCCTTAACCCTAACCCTATCCCTTAACCCTAACCCCTAACCCTAACGCTAACCCCAACCCTAAACCTAAACCTGGCCCACAACCCAGACTTAACACCTAACCCCTAACACTAACTCTAAACCTAACCACTAATCCCTAGCACCTGACCCTGACTCGAAACCTAACCCCTAACTCGAAACCCCTAACCCCAAACCTAACCCTAATTCTCACACTACTTCCATTCCCAGAGTGAAGCAAGCCTACAATACAGCCATGCCATGTGTGAGATGAGGCTCTGCCTGAGTCCTGCATGTAGGTTTTGTCCCAAGGCCCAGGGAATGATGTTGTGCTTTTGTGGTGACTCTGACTACACCCCTCTCACCGTAGATTAACCAGGTCCTGTGCCCTTAAACTGACCGCTAAATCTAAGCCCTACCACCAACCCTAACCTCTGACCCTGAACCTAAGCCCCGAGCCTAAAGCCCAACACTAACTCTAAACCCTTACCCTAAACCTAATCCCTAACCCTAATGCTAACCCCTAAACGTAACTCTAACCACGAACAGTAAACCTAACCCTAACCTCTAACACAAACCCTAACACATAACTCTAACCCTAAAACTAACCCTAACCCTTAACCCTAAACCTAAACCCTAACCCTAACCCTTAACCTTAATCTTAACCGTTAACTGTCATGCTAACATTTAATCCTAACCCTAATCCTAATCTTCAACCCTAAACCGAACACAACCCTAACCCTGTACCAAACCCTGACCCCTCATCTTAACCCTATCCGCACACCTCAACCCCAAAACGAACTGTAACCGTTAAACCTAACAGTAACCTTAAACCGTAACCCTAATCTGTAACCCTATCCCCTCACCATAACACTACACTTCATCCTGAACCCTAACCATAATCCTAACCCTAAATGTAATTCTCAGACTTCTTGCTTTCTTAGAGTTTAGAAAGCCTGAAATCCTCCCATGCCATGTGTGAAAGGAGGCTCTACCACTGTGTCCTGCATGAAATCCACGGGCCCATACCCAGAGTCCGATACAGTGGGTTCCCGGTGACAATCCCAGCCCCCTAACCTCCCCCAAGCCTAATGCCGACAGGGCCCGTGCGCTAAGCATAAATGATACCTTTAACAGATAACCCTAACCCTGAACATGGCACCTAACCCTGTTCCTATTTCTCCCCTTAACACGTAAACCTCACCGTGAGCCTAACTTTAACCTCTTAACGTAACGTTAATGCATAACCCATTCCCTGAGAACATCCCCTATCCCATAATTCTAACCCTATCTCCTAGTCATAACTGTAACACCTAATCCCTAACCCTAATTCTCCACCGCTAAGCCTAACCGTAACGCTGCCTACAACCCTAACACTGACAGGAACCCTTAGTTCTAACCCCAACGCTATGCCTAACAAAAGCCCTAACCCTTCACCCTTCACCCTAACCCCTGAGCATTACCCTAACCTTTAACCGTAATCCTAATCCTAACCATTAAACCTAACCCTAGCTCTTAAAGCTAACCCTAAACCTTACCCTCACGACTAGACCTTACCCTGACACTAACCTAACACCTAACCCTAACCATAACCCCTAAAGCTAACCCTAACCTGAACCCTAAACCTAACCCTAACACTGAACCTTCACTATATCCCTAACCCCTAAGCCTAATCCTAACTGTTAACCCTCACCCTAACACTTAAACTGGACCATAACACTAAACATTAACCCTAACACTAAACTTTAACCCTAACCATAAGCCCAACACTTAACCCTAATCCTATCCCCTAACCCTAAGCCCTAACCCTAAACCTAACCCTAACCCCAACCCTAACCCTTAATCTTGACCCTTACCATTAACCCTCACACTAACCCTAATCCTAATCTTTAACCATAAAGCTAACACTGAAGCCTAACCCTGTGCCAAACGCTAAACCCAAACCTTAACCCTAACCCTGAAACTTAACCATAAACCTAACTGTAACTGTTACACCTAACACTAACCTCTAACCCTAACCCCTAACCCTAAGACCCCACCTTAACACTAACCCTAACCCTAAACATTATCATAATCCTACCCCTAAATCTAATTCTCGGACTTCTTGCTTTCTTAGAGTTTAGAAAGCCTAAAATCCTCCCATGCCATGAGTAAAAGGGGGCTCTGCAGCTCTCTCTTGCATGAAACCAGGAGCCCATACCTAGCGTATGATAGAGTGGGTTCCCGGGGACAATCCCATCCCCCTAACCCCAGCCCCCCGCCCAGTGCAGACAGGGCCTGTACGCTAAGTATAAACACTACCCCTAACAGATAACCCTCACCCTGAACATAGCACCTGACCCTGATCCTATTGCTCACCTTAAAACATAAACCTCCCCGTAACCCTAACTTATCCCCTTATCTTAACCTTAATGCATAACACCCTGAGAAGAAGCCCTATCCCATAATTCTAATCCTAACCCCTAGCCATAACCGTAACACCTCATCCCTAATTCTAAAATGCCAACCCTAACCTTCACCCTACCAACAACCCTAACTCTAACCCTAACCACTAACCCTAAGCCCTCACCCTATCGCTAATCTTCATCCCTAAACCGTACCGTAATCCTAACCCTAAATCTAATTCTCAGACTTGCTTTCTCAGAGTTTTGAAAGCCTACAATCCTACTAAGCCATGCATGAAAGCCCGCTCTGCCGCAGTGTCCTGCATGAAAACCAGAGGCCCATACACTGCGTACGATAGAGTGGGCTCCCAGCGACCATCACAGACCCCTAACTTCGCCTCCTAGTGCATACAGGGCCCGTGCCCTAAGCATAAACCCTACCCCACACCCATAACCCTAACCCAGAACATAACACCTAACCCTGATCCTACTGCTCACCTTAACACGTAAACCTCACCCTAACCCTAACTTAACCCCTTATCTTAACGATAATGCATGACACCCTGAGAACAAGCCCTATACCGTAATTCTAACCCTAACTCCTAGCCGTAACCATAACACCTAATCCCTAATTCTGAAACGCCAACCCTAACCTTAACCCTACCGACAACACTAACACTAACCCTAAAACCCTTACCCTAACCCTACGCCTAAAAATAACCCTAACCATTGATCCTTAGTCATAACCCCTAAAGCTTAACCCTAACCCTTAACGCTAATCCCAATCCTAACCATTAAACATAACCCTACTTAACCCTAACCCTAACCTATACGCTAATGCCTAGAGATCTAACCCCAACACTGACCTACAGTTAACACTAACCCTAACCCCTAATCCTAACCTTAAACCTGAACCATAAACCTAACCCTTAACCCTAACCCTATTCCTAACCCCCTAACCCTAACCCTAACTGTTAAGCCTCACCCTAACCCTTAACCCTGACTCTAACCCTAAACCTTAACCCTAACCCTGAACCCTAACCCTAAGCCTAACCCTTAACCCTAACCCTATCCCTTAACCCTAACCCCTAACCCTAACGCTAACCCCAACCCTAAACCTAACCCTGGCCCCCAACCCAGACTTAACACCTAACCCCTAACACTAACTCTAAACCTAACCACTAATCCCTAGCACCTGACCCTGACTCGAAACCTAACCCCTAACTCGAAACCCCTAACCCCAAACCTAACCCTAATTCTCACACTACTTCCATTCCCAGAGTGAAGCAAGCCTACAATACAGCCATGCCATGTGTGAGATGAGGCTCTGCCTGAGTCCTGCATGTAGGTTTTGTCCCAAGGCCCAGGGAATGATGTTGTGCTTTTGTGGTGACTCCAACCACACCCCTCTCACCGTAGATTAACCAGGTCCTGTGCCCTTAAACTGACCGCTAAATCTAAGCCCTACCACCAAACCTAACCTCTGACCCTGAACCTAAGCCCCGAGCCTAAAGCCCAACACTAACTCTAAACACTTACCCTAAACCTAATCCCTAACCCTAATGCTAACCCCTAAACGTAACTCTAACCACGAACAGTAAACCTAACCCTAACCTCTAACACAAACCGTAACACATAACTCTAACCCTAAAACTAACCCTAACCCTTAACCCTAAACCTAAACCCTAACCCTAACCCTTAACCTTAATCTTAACCGTTAACTCTCATGCTAACCTTTAATCCTAACCCTAATCCTAATCTTCAACCCTAAACCGAACACAACCCTAACCCTGTACCAAACCCTGACCCCTCATCTTAACCCTATCCGCAAACCTCAACCCCAAAACGAACTGTAACCGTTAAACCTAACAGTAACCTTAAACCGTAACCCTAATCTGTAACCCTATCCCCTCACCATAACACTACACTTCATTCTGAACCCTAACCATAATCTTAACCCTAAATCTAATTCTCAGACTTCTTGCTTTCTTAGAGTTTAGAAAGCCTGCAATCCTCCCGTGCCATGTGTGAAAGGAGGCTCTACCACTGTGTCCTGCATGAAATCCACGGGCCCATACCCAGAGTCCGATACAGTGGGTTCCCGGTGACAATCCCAGCCCCCTAACCTCCCCCAAGCCTAATGCCGACAGGGCCCGTGCGCTAAGCATAAATGATACCTTTAACAGATAACCCTAACCCTGAACATGGCACCTAACCCTGTTCCTATTGCTCCCCTTAACACGTAAACCTCACCGTGAGCCTAACTTTAACCTCTTAACGTAACGTTAATGCATAACCCATTCCCTGAGAACATCCCCTATCCCATAATTCTAACCCTATCTCCTAGTCATAACTGTAACACCTAATCCCTAACCCTAATTCTCCACTGCTAAGCCTAACCGTAACGCTGCCTACAACCCTAACACTGACAGGAACCCTTAGTTCTAACCCCAACGCTATGCCTAACAAAAGCCGTAACCCTTCACCCTTCACCCTAACCCCTGAGCATTACCCTAACCTTTAACCGTAATCCTAATCCTAACCATTAAACCTAACCCTAGCTCTTAAAGCTAACCCTAAACCTTACCCTCACGACTAGACCTAACCCTGACACTAACCTAACACCTAACCCTAACCATAACCCCTAAAGCTAACCCTAACCTGAACCCTAAACCTAACCCTAACACTGAACCTTCACTATATCCCTAACCCCTAAGCCTAATCCTAACTGTTAACCCTCACCCTAACACTTAAACTGGACCATAACACTAAACATTAACCCTAACACTAAACTTTAACCCTAACCATAAGCCCAACACTTAACCCTAATCCTATCCCCTAACCCTAAGCCCTAACCCTAAGCCTAACCCTAACCCCAACCCTAACCCTTAATCTTGACCCTTACCATTAACCCTCACACTAACCCTAATCCTAATCTTTAACCATAAAGCTAACACTGAAGCCTAACCCTGTGCCAAACGCTAAACCCAAACCTTAACCCTAACCCTGAAACTTAACCATAAACCTAACTGTAACTGTTACACCTAACACTAACCTCTAACCCTAACCCCTAACCCTAAGACCCCACCTTAACACTAACCCTAACCCTAAACATTATCATAATCCTACCCCTAAATCTAATTCTCGGACTTCTTGCTTTCTTAGAGTTTAGAAAGCCTAAAATCCTCCCATGCCATGAGTAAAAGGGGGCTCTGCAGCTCTCTCTTGCATGAAACCAGGAGCCCATACCTAGCGTATGATAGAGTGGGTTCCCGGGGACAATCCCATCCCCCTAACCCCAGCCCCCCGCCCAGTGCAGACAGGGCCTGTACGCTAAGTATAAACACTACCCCTAACAGATAACCCTCACCCTGAACATAGCACCTGACCCTGATCCTATTGCTCACCTTAAAACATAAACCTCCCCGTAACCCTAACTTATCCCCTTATCTTAACCTTAATGCATAACACCCTGAGAAGAAGCCCTATCCCATAATTCTAATCCTAACCCCTAGCCATAACCGTAACACCTCATCCCTAATTCTAAAATGCCAACCCTAACCTTCACCCTACCAACAACCCTAACTCTAACCCTAACCACTAACCCTAAGCCCTCACCCTATCGCTAATCTTCATCCCTAAACCGTACCGTAATCCTAACCCTAAATCTAATTCTCAGACTTGCTTTCTCAGAGTTTTGAAAGCCTACAATCCTACTAAGCCATGCATGAAAGCCCGCTCTGCCGCAGTGTCCTGCATGAAAACCAGAGGCCCATACACTGCGTACGATAGAGTGGGCTCCCAGCGACCATCACAGACCCCTAACTTCGCCTCCTAGTGCATACAGGGCCCGTGCCCTAAGCATAAACCCTACCCCACACCCATAACCCTAACCCAGAACATAACACCTAACCCTGATCCTACTGCTCACCTTAACACGTAAACCTCACCCTAACCCTAACTTAACCCCTTATCTTAACGATAATGCATGACACCCTGAGAACAAGCCCTATACCGTAATTCTAACCCTAACTCCTAGCCGTAACCATAACACCTAATCCCTAATTCTGAAACGCCAACCCTAACCTTAACCCTACCGACAACACTAACACTAACCCTAAAACCCTTACCCTAACCCTACGCCTAAAAATAACCCTAACCATTGATCCTTAGTCATAACCCCTAAAGCTTAACCATAACCCTTAACGCTAATCCCAATCCTAACCATTAAACATAACCCTACTTAACCCTAACCCTAACCTATACGCTAATGCCTAGAGATCTAACCCCAACACTGACCTACAGTTAACACTAACCCTAACCCCTAATCCTAACCTTAAACCTGAACCATAAACCTAACCCTTAACCCTAACCCTATTCCTAACCCCCTAACCCTAACCCTAACTGTTAAGCCTCACCCTAACCCTTAACCCTGACTCTAACCCTAAACCTTAACCCTAACCCTGAACCCTAACCCTAAGCCTAACCCTTAACCCTAACCCTATCCCTTAACCCTAACCCCTAACCCTAACGCTAACCCCAACCCTAAACCTAACCCTGGCCCCCAACCCAGACTTAACACCTAACCCCTAACACTAACTCTAAACCTAACCACTAATCCCTAGCACCTGACCCTGACTCGAAACCTAACCCCTAACTCGAAACCCCTAACCCCAAACCTAACCCTAATTCTCACACTACTTCCATTCCCAGAGTGAAGCAAGCCTACAATACAGCCATGCCATGTGTGAGATGAGGCTCTGCCTGAGTCCTGCATGTAGGTTTTGTCCCAAGGCCCAGGGAATGATGTTGTGCTTTTGTGGTGACTCCGACCACACCTCTCTCACCGTAGATTAACCAGGTCCTGTGCCCTTAAACTGACCGCTAAATCTAAGCCCTACCACCAAACCTAACCTCTGACCCTGAACCTAAGCCCCGAGCCTAAAGCCCAACACTAACTCTAAACACTTACCCTAAACCTAATCCCTAACCCTAATGCTAACCCCTAAACGTAACTCTAACCACGAACAGTAAACCTAACCCTAACCTCTAACACAAACCGTAACACATAACTCTAACCCTAAAACTAACCCTAACCCTTAACCCTAAACCTAAACCCTAACCCTAACCCTTAACCTTAATCTTAACCGTTAACTCTCATGCTAACCTTTAATCCTAACCCTAATCCTAATCTTCAACCCTAAACCGAACACAACCCTAACCCTGTACCAAACCCTGACCCCTCATCTTAACCCTATCCGCAAACCTCAACCCCAAAACGAACTGTAACCGTTAAACCTAACAGTAACCTTAAACCGTAACCCTAATCTGTAACCCTATCCCCTCACCATAACACTACACTTCATTCTGAACCCTAACCATAATCTTAACCCTAAATCTAATTCTCAGACTTCTTGCTTTCTTAGAGTTTAGAAAGCCTGCAATCCTCCCGTGCCATGTGTGAAAGGAGGCTCTACCACTGTGTCCTGCATGAAATCCACGGGCCCATACCCAGAGTCCGATACAGTGGGTTCCCGGTGACAATCCCAGCCCCCTAACCTCCCCCAAGCCTAATGCCGACAGGGCCCGTGCGCTAAGCATAAATGATACCTTTAACAGATAACCCTAACCCTGAACATGGCACCTAACCCTGTTCCTATTGCTCCCCTTAACACGTAAACCTCACCGTGAGCCTAACTTTAACCTCTTAACGTAACGTTAATGCATAACCCATTCCCTGAGAACATCCCCTATCCCATAATTCTAACCCTATCTCCTAGTCATAACTGTAACACCTAATCCCTAACCCTAATTCTCCACCGCTAAGCCTAACCGTAACGCTGCCTACAACCCTAACACTGACAGGAACCCTTAGTTCTAACCCCAACGCTATGCCTAACAAAAGCCCTAACCCTTCACCCTTCACCCTAACCCCTGAGCATTACCCTAACCTTTAACCGTAATCCTAATCCTAACCATTAAACCTAACCCTAGCTCTTAAAGCTAACCCTAAACCTTACCCTCACGACTAGACCTAACCCTGACACTAACCTAACACCTAACCCTAACCATAACCCCTAAAGCTAACCCTAACCTGAACCCTAAACCTAACCCTAACACTGAACCTTCACTATATCCCTAACCCCTAAGCCTAATCCTAACTGTTAACCCTCACCCTAACACTTAAACTGGACCATAACACTAAACATTAACCCTAACACTAAACTTTAACCCTAACCATAAGCCCAACACTTAACCCTAATCCTATCCCCTAACCCTAAGCCCTAACCCTAAACCTAACCCTAACCCCAACCCTAACCCTTAATCTTGACCCTTACCATTAACCCTCACACTAACCCTAATCCTAATCTTTAACCATAAAGCTAACACTGAAGCCTAACCCTGTGCCAAACGCTAAACCCAAACCTTAACCCTAACCCTGAAACTTAACCATAAACCTAACTGTAACTGTTACACCTAACACTAACCTCTAACCCTAACCCCTAACCCTAAGACCCCACCTTAACACTAACCCTAACCCTAAACATTATCATAATCCTACCCCTAAATCTAATTCTCGGACTTCTTGCTTTCTTAGAGTTTAGAAAGCCTAAAATCCTCCCATGCCATGAGTAAAAGGGGGCTCTGCAGCTCTCTCTTGCATGAAACCAGGAGCCCATACCTAGCGTATGATAGAGTGGGTTCCCGGGGACAATCCCATCCCCCTAACCCCAGCCCCCCACCCAGTGCAGACAGGGCCTGTACGCTAAGTATAAACACTACCCCTAACAGATAACCCTCACCCTGAACATAGCACCTGACCCTGATCCTATTGCTCACCTTAAAACATAAACCTCCCCGTAACCCTAACTTATCCCCTTATCTTAACCTTAATGCATAACACCCTGAGAAGAAGCCCTATCCCATAATTCTAATCCTAACCCCTAGCCATAACCGTAACACCTCATCCCTAATTCTAAAATGCCAACCCTAACCTTCACCCTACCAACAACCCTAACTCTAACCCTAACCACTAACCCTAAGCCCTCACCCTATCGCTAATCTTCATCCCTAAACCGTACCGTAATCCTAACCCTAAATCTAATTCTCAGACTTGCTTTCTCAGAGTTTTGAAAGCCTACAATCCTACTAAGCCATGCATGAAAGCCCGCTCTGCCGCAGTGTCCTGCATGAAAACCAGAGGCCCATACACTGCGTACGATAGAGTGGGCTCCCAGCGACCATCACAGACCCCTAACTTCGCCTCCTAGTGCATACAGGGCCCGTGCCCTAAGCATAAACCCTACCCCACACCCATAACCCTAACCCAGAACATAACACCTAACCCTGATCCTACTGCTCACCTTAACACGTAAACCTCACCCTAACCCTAACTTAACCCCTTATCTTAACGATAATGCATGACACCCTGAGAACAAGCCCTATACCATAATTCTAACCCTAACTCCTAGCCATAACCATAACACCTAATCCCTAATTCTGAAACGCCATCCCTAACCTTAACCCTACCGACAACACTAACACTAACCCTAAAACCCTTACCCTAACCCTACGCCTAAAAATAACCCTAACCATTGATCCTTAGTCATAACCCCTAAAGCTTAACCCTAACCCTTAACGCTAATCCCAATCCTAACCATTAAACATAACCCTACTTAACCCTAACCCTAACCTATACGCTAATGCCTAGAGATCTAACCCCAACACTGACCTACAGTTAACACTAACCCTAACCCCTAATCCTAACCTTAAACCTGAACCATAAACCTAACCCTTAACCCTAACCCTATTCCTAACCCCCTAACCCTAACCCTAAATGTTAAGCCTCACCCTAACCCTTAACCCTGACTCTAACCCTAAACCTTAACCCTAACCCTGAACCCTAACCCTAAGCCTAACCCTTAACCCTAACCCTATCCCTTAACCCTAACCCCTAACCCTAACGCTAACCCCAACCCTAAACTAACCCTGGCCCCCAACCCAGACTTAACACCTAACCCCTAACACTAACTCTAAACCTAACCACTAATCCCTAGCACCTGACCCTGACTCGAAACCTAACCCCTAACTCGAAACCCCTAACCCCAAACCTAACCCTAATTCTCACACTACTTCCATTCCCAGAGTGAAGCAAGCCTACAATACAGCCATGCCATGTGTGAGATGAGGCTCTGCCTGTGTCCTGCATGTAGGTTTTGTCCCAAGGCCCAGGGAATGATGTTGTGCTTTTGTGGTGACTCCGACCACACCCCTCTCACCGTAGATTAACCAGGTCCTGTGCCCTTAAACTGACCGCTAAATCTAAGCCCTACCACCAATCCTAACCTCTGACCCTGAACCTAAGCCCCGAGCCTAAAGCCCAACACTAACTCTAAACACATACCCTAAACCTAATCCCTAACCCTAATGCTAACCCCTAAATGTAACTCTAACCAGGAACAGTAAACCTAACCCTAACCTCTAACACAAACCCTAACACATAACCCTAACCCTAACCCTAACCCCAACCCTAACCCCTAACCCCAACCCTAACCCTAACCCTAACCCCTAACCATAACCCTAACCCCCTAACCCTAACCCCCTAAACCTAACCCTACCCCTACCCCTACGCCTACCCCTACCCCCTAAACCTAACCCCACCCCAACCCAAACCCGAAACCCTAAACCTAACACTAACCCTAACCCTAACACCTAACCGTAACCCCTAACCCTAACCCTAACCCCTAACCCTAACCCTTCCCCTACCCCCAACCACTAACCCTAAGCCTAACCCTAACACCTAACCCTAACCCTAACCCCTAACCCTAACCCTAACCCCTAACCCTTACCCTACCCCTACCCTAACCCTAACCCTAACCCTTAACCCTTACCCTAACCCCTAACCCTAACCCTAAGCCCAACGCCTAAAACCTAACCCTAACCCCAACCCCAACCCTAACCCTAACCCCTAACCCTAACCCTAACCCCTAACCCTAACCCTAAACCCCTAACCCTAACCCTAACCCCTAACACTAACCCTAACCCAACACTAACCCTAATCCTAACCCTACCCTAACCCTACCCTAACCCTAACCCTAACCCTAACCCAACCCTAACCCCTAACCCTTAACCCTAACCATAACCCTAAAACCCAAACCCTAACCCCTAACCCTAACCCTAACCCCTAACCCCTAACCCTACCCTAACCCTAAGCCTACCCTAACCCTAACCCTAACCCTAACCCCTAACCCAACCCTAACCCTAACCGTAACCCCTAACCCAACCATAACCATAAGCCTAACCCCCTAACCCTAACCCTAACCCTAACCCCCAACCCCAACCCTAACCATAACCCCTAACCCTAACCCTAACCCCAAGCCCTAACCCTAACCCTAACCTTACCCTTACCCTAACCGTAACCCTACCCCTACCCTAACCCCAACCCTAACCCTAACCCTAACCCTAACCCTAACTCTTAACCTTAACCCTAAGCGTTAACTCTCACGCTAACCTTTAATCCTAACCCTAATCCTAATCTTCAACCCTAAACCTAACACTTAACCCTAACCCTGTACCTAACCCTAACCCCTGATCTTAACCCTAACCGTAAACCTCAACCCTAAACCAAAGTGTAACCGTTAAACCTAAGAGTAACCTTTAACCCTAACCCTAATCCCTAACCCTAAGCCCTCACCCTAACACTAAACTTCATCCTTAACCCTAACCATAATCCTAACCGTAAATCTAATTCTCAGACTTCTTGCTTTCTTAGAGTTTAGAAAGCCTGCAATCCTCCCATGCCATGCGTGAAAGGAGGCTCTACCACTGTGTCCTGCATGAAATGCACGGGCCCACACCCAGAGTATGATAGAGTGGGTTCCCGGGTACAATCCCAGCCCCCTAAACTCCCACCGCCCGCCTAATGCAGACAGGGCCCGTGCGCTAAGCATAAACAATACCTTTAACAGATAACCCTAACCCTGAACATAACACCCAACCCTGTTCCTATTTCTCCCCTTAACACGTAAACCTCACCGTGCGCCTAACTTTAACCTCTTATCCTAACGTTAATGCATAACCCATTTCCTGAGAACAACCCCTATCCCATAATTCTAACCCTATCTCCTAGTCATCACTGTGACACCTAATCGCTAACCCTAATTCTAAACCGCTAACCCTAACCGTAACCCCACCTACAACCCTAACACTGACAGTAACCCTTACTTCTAACCCCAACGCTTTGTCTAACAAAACCCTAACCCTTAACCCTAACCCTTCACCCTAACCCCTAAGCCTTACCCTAACCCTTAACCCTAATCCTAATCCTAACCATTAAACCTAACCCTAGCTCTTAAAGCTAACCCTAAACCTTACCCTCACGACTAGACCTAACCCTGACACTAACCTAACACCTAACCCTAACCAGAACCCCTAAAGCTAACCCTGAACCCTATCCCTAACCCTAGCAGTAAACTTTAACCCTAAACCTAAGCCCAACCCGTAACCCGAATCCTATCCTTTTACCCTAAAACTAACCCCTAAACCTAACACCTATACCTCACCCTAAATCTAAGCCCAATCCTAATTCTAACCATACCCCTTCATAAAACAGTAACTCCTAACCGCTAACCCTAACACTAACCAAAAACCCTAATCACTAATCCCTAACCCTAACGCTTAACCTTTACCCTAACCGTTAACCCTCACCCTAAATCTTAACACTGACCCTAACCTTAACCTTTAACTCTAAGCCTAACCCTTAACCCTACAGTAAGGAAGACCCTTAATGCTAATGGGATCCCTTATCCCTAACCCTAACACTACAGCTAAAAATAACCCTAACCTTTGATCCTTAAACCTAACGCCTAACACTTACTGTAACCGCAAACCCTAAGCCTATTCCTAAGCATTAAACCTAATCCTATCTCTTAACCCTAACGCTAGCCCTTACCCTAAGGCCTAGATCGAACCCTAAATCTAACCTACCGCCTAATCCTAACCTTAAGCCCTAATGCTAACTCTATCCCTGAACCCTAAACCTACCCGTAACCCTTAAAACTAACCCTATCCGTGAACCTTAACCCTGACCCTAACCATTACCCGCACCCAAGCATTTAACCCTGACCCTAACCCCAATCCTTAATGATAACCCTAACACTAAACCCTAACCCTAAGCCGAACACTTAACCCTAATCCTATGCCTTAACCCTAACCCTAATGCTAACCCATAAACGTAACCCTAACCATGACCAGTAAACCTAACCCTAACCTCTAACACAAACCATAGCACATAACTCTAACCCTAAAACTAACCCTAACCCTAAACCCTAACTCTTAACCTTAACCCTAAGCATTAACTCTCACGCTAACCTTTAATCCTAACCCTAATCCTAATCTTCAACCCTAAAGCTAACACTTAACCCTAACCCTGTACCAAACTCTAACCGCTCATCTTAACCCTAACCGTAAACCTCAACCCTAAACCAAAGTGTAACCGTTAAACCTAAGAGTAATCTTTAACCCTAACCCTAATCCCTAACCCTAAGCCCTCACCCTAACACTAAACTTCATCCTTAACCCTAACCATAATCCAACCCTAAATCTCATTCTCAGACTTCTTGCTTTCTTAGAGTTTAGAAAGCCTGCAATCCCCCCATGCCATGCGTGAAAGGAGGCTCTACCACTGTGTCCTGCATGAAACCCACGGGCCCATACCCAGAGTATGATAGAGTGGGTTCCCGGGTACAATCCCAGCCCCCTAAACTCCCCCCGCCCGCCTAATGCAGACAGGGCCCGTGCGCTAAGCATAAACAATACCTTTAACAGATAACCCTAACCCTGA
>NW_027182842.1:995000-1007500 GCF_041146395.1 Eulemur rufifrons
GTGACACCTAATCCCTAACCCTAATTCTAAACCGCTAACCCTAACCGTAACCCTACCTACAACCCTGACACTGACAGTAACCCTTACTTCTAACCCCAACGCTATGCCTAACAAAAACCCTAACCCTTGACCCTAACCCTTCACCCTATCCCTTAAGCCTTACCCTAACCCTTAACCCTTATCCTAATCCTAACCATGAAACCTAACCCTAGCTCTTAAAGCTAACCCTAAACCTTACCCTCACGACTAGACCTAACCCTGTCACTAACCTAACACCTAACCCTAACCAGAACCCCTAAAGCTAACCCTGAACCCTATCCCTAACTCTAGCAGTAAACCTTAACCCTAAACCTAAGCCCAACCCGTAACCCTAATCCTATCCTTTTACCCTAAAAGTAACCCCTAAACCTAACCCCTATACCTCACCCTAACTCTAACCCCAATCCTAATTCTAACCATACCCCTTCATAAAACACTGACTCCTAACCGCTAACCCTAACACTAACCAAAAACCCTAATCACTAATCCCTAACCCTAACGCTTAACCTTTACCCTAACCGTTAACCCTCACCGTAAATCTTAACACTGACCCTAACATTGACCTTTAACTCTAAGCCTAACCCTTAACCCTACAGTAAGGAAGACCCTTAATGCTAATGGGATCCCTTATCCCTAACCCTAACACTACAGCTAAAAATAACCCTAACCTTTGATCCTTAAACCTAACCCCTAACACTTACTTTAACCCCAAACCCTAACCCTAATCCTAAGCATTAAACCTAACCGTATCTCTTAACCCTAACTCTGGCCCTTACACTAATGCCTAGATCTAACCCTAAATCTAACCTACCGCCTAATCCTAAACTTAAGCCCTAATGCTAACTCTAACTCTGAACCCTAAACCTACCCGTAACCCTTAACACTAACCCTATCCGTGAACCTTAACCCTGACCCTAACCATTACCCGCACCCAAGCATTTAACCCTGACCATACCACTAATTCTTAATGCTAACCCTAACACTAAACCCTAACCCTAAGCCCAACACTTAACCCTAATCCTATCCCTTAACCCTAACCCTAATGCTACCCCCGAAACGTAACCCTCACCGTGACCAGTAAACCTAACCCTAACCTCTAACACAAACCATAGCACATAACTCTAACCCTAAAACGAACCCTAAACCTAACCCTAAACCCTAACTCTTAAGCTTAACCCTAAGCGTTAACTCTCACGCTAACCTTTAATCCTAACCGTAATCCTAATCTTCAACCCTAAACCTAACACTTAACCCTAACCCTGTACCAAACCCTAACCCCTCATCTTAACCCTAACCGTAAACCTCAACCCTAAAATAAAGTGTAACCGTTAAACCTAAGAGTAACCTTTAACCCTAACCCTAAGCCCTCACCCTAACACTAAACTTCATCCTTAACCCTAACCAGAATCCTACCCCTAAATCTAATTCTCAGACTTCTTGCTTTCTTAGAGTTTAGAAAGCCTGCAATCCTCCCATGCCATGCCTGAAAGGAGGCTCTACCCCTGTGTCCTGCATGAAATCCACGGGCCCATACCCAGAGTATGATAGAGTGGGTTCCCGGGTACAATCCCAGCCCCCTAAACTCCCCCCGCCCGCCTAATGCAGACAGGGCCCGTGCGCTAAGCATAAACAATACCTTTAACAGATAACCCTAACCCTGAAAGTAACACCCAACCCTGTTCCTATTTCTCCCCTTAACACGTAAACTTCACCGTGCGCCTAATTTTAACCTCTTATCCTAACGTTAATGCATAACCCATTTCCTGAGAACAACCCCTATCCCATAATTCTAACCCTATCTCCTAGTCATCACTGTGACACCTAATCCCTAACCCTAATTCCAAACTGCTAACCCTAACCGTAACCCTACCTACAACCCTAACACTGACAGTAACCCTTACATCTAAACCCAACGCTATGCCTAACAAAAACCCTAACCCTTGACCCTAACCCTTCACCCTAACCCCTAAGACTTACCCTAACCCTTAACCCTAATCCTAATCCTAACCATTAAACCTAACCCTAGCTCTTAAAGCTAACCCTAAACCTTACCCTCACGACTAGACCTAACCCTGACACTAACCTAACAGTTAACCCTCACCAGAACACCTAAAGCTAACCCTGAACCCTATCCCTAACCCTAGCAGTAAACTTTAACCCTAAACCTAAGCCCAACCCGTAACCCTAATCCTATCCTTTTACCCTAAAACTAACCCCTAAACCTAACCCCTATACCTCACCCTAACTCTAACCCCAATCCTAATTCTAACCATACCCCTTCATAAAACACTAACCGCTAACCTAACACTAACCAAAAACCCTAATCACTAATCCCTAACCCTAACGCTTAACCTTTACCCTAACCGTTAACCCTCACCCTAAATCTTAACACTGACCCTAACCTTAACCTTTAACTCTAAGCCTAACCCTTAACCCTACAGTAAGGAAGACCCTTAATGCTAATGGGATCCCTTATACCTAACCCTAACACTACAGCTAAAAATAACCCTAACCTTGGATCCTTAAACCTAACCCCTAACACTTACTTTAACCCCAAACCCTAACCCTAATCCTAAGCATTAAACCTAACCCTATCTCTGAACCCTAACGCTAGCCCTTACCCTAACGCCTAGATCTAACCCTAAATCGAACCTACCGCCTAATCCTAACCTTAAGCCCTAATGCTAACTCTAACCCTGAACCCTAAACCTACCCGTAACCCTTAACACTAACCCTATCCGTGAACCTTAACCCTGACCCTAACCATTACCCGCACCCAAGCATTTAACCCTGACCCTACCCCTAATCCTTAATGATAACACTAACACTAAACCCTAACCCTAAGCCCAACACTTAACCCTAATCCTATCCCTTAACCCTAACCCTAACGCAAACCCCTAAACGTAACCCTAACCGTGACCAGTAAACCTAACCTTAACCTCTAACACAAACCATAGCACATAACTCTAACCCTAAAACTAAACCTAACCCCAACCCTACCCTAAACCCTAACACTTAACCTTAACCCTAAGCGTTAACTCTCACGCTAACCTTTAATCCTAACCCTAATCCTAATCTTCAACCCTAAACCTAACACTTAACCCTAACCCTGTACCAAACCCTAACCCCTCATCTTAACCCTAACCGTAAACCTCAACCCTAAACCAAAGTGTAGCCCTTAAACCTAAGAGTAGCCTTTAACCCTAACCCTAATCCCTAACCCTAAGCCCTCACCCTAACACTAAACTTCATCCTTAACCCTAACCATAATCCTACCCCTAAATCTAATTCTCAGATTTCTTCCTTTCTTAGAGTTTAGAAAGCCTGCCATCCTCAAATGCCATGCGTGAAAGGAGGCTCTACCACTGTGTCCTGCATGAAACCCACGGGCCCATACCCAGAGTATGATAGAGTGGGTTCCCGGGTACAATCCCAGCCCCCTAAACTCCCCCCGCCCGCCTAATGCAGACAGGGCCCGTGCGCTAAGCATAAACAATACCTTTAACAGATAACCCTAACCCTGAACATAACACCCAACCCTGTTCCTCTTTCTCCCCTTAACACGTAAACCTCACCGTGCGCCTAACTTTAACCTCTTAGCCTAACGTTAATGCATAACCCATTTCCTGAGAACAACCCCTATCCCATAATTCTAACCCTATCTCCTAGTCATCACTGTGACACCTAATCCCTAACCCTAATTCTAAACCGCTAACCCTAACCGTAACCCTACCTACAACCCTAACACTGACAGTAACCCTTACTTCTAACCCCAACGCTATGCCTAACAAAAACCCTAACCCTTGACCCTAACCCTTCACCCTAACCCCTAAGCCTTACCCTAACCCTTAACCCTAATCCTAATCCTAACCATTAACCCTAACATTAGCTCTTAAAGCTAACCCTAAACCTTACCCTCACGACTAGACCTAACCCTGACACTAACCTAACACCTAACCCTAACCAGAACCCCTAAAGCTAAGCCTGAACCCTATCCCTAACCCTAGCAGTGAACTTTAACCCTAAACCTAAGCCCAACCCGTAACCCTAATCCTATCCTTTTACCCTAAAACTAACCCCTAAACCTAACCCCTATACC
Source organism: Eulemur rufifrons (assembly GCF_041146395.1). NCBI lineage: Eukaryota > Metazoa > Chordata > Mammalia > Primates > Lemuridae > Eulemur > Eulemur rufifrons. Next base: position 999,139 of record NW_027182842.1, read on the forward strand.
TCACCCTAACTCTAACCCCAATCCTAATTCTAACCATACCCCTTCATAAAACACTAACTCCTAACCGCTAACCCTAACACTAACCAGAAACCCTAATCACTAATCCCTAACCCTAACGCTTAACCTTTACCCTAACCGTTAACCCTCACCCTAAATCTTAACACTGACCCTAACCTTAACCTTTAACTCTAAGCCTAACCCTTAACCCTAAAGTAAGGAAGACCCTTAATGCTAATGGGATCCCTTATCCCGAACCCTAACACTACAGCTAAAAATAACCCTAACCTTGGATCCTTAAACCTAACCTGTAACACTTACTTGAACCCCAAACCCTAACCCTAATCCTAAGCATTAAACCTAACCCTATCTCTTAACCCTAACCCTAGCCCTTACCCTAACGCCTAGATCTAACCCTAAATCGAACCTACCGCCTAATCCTAAACTTAAGTCCTAATGCTAACTCTAACCCTGAACACTAAACCTACCCGTAACCCTTAACACTAACCCTATCCGTGAACCTTAACCCTGACCCTAACCATTACCCGCACCCAAGCATTTAACCCTGACCCTAACCCTAATCCTTAATGATAACCCTAACACTAAACCCTAACCCTAAGGCCAACACTTAACCGTAATCCTATCCCTTAACCCTAACCCTAACCCTAACCCTAATGCTAACCCATAAACGTAACCGTAACCGTCACCAGTAAACCTAAACCTAACCTCTAACACAAACCATAGCACATAACTCTAACCCTAAAACTAACCCTAACCCTAAACCTAACCCTAAACCCTAACTCTTAACCTTAACCCTAAGCGTTAACTCTCACGCTATCCTATAATCCTGACCCTAATCCTAATCTTCAACCCTAAACCTTACACTTAACCCTAACCCTGTACCAAACCCTAACCCCTCATCTTAACTCTAACCGTAAACCTCAACCCTAAACCAAAGTGTAACCGTTAAACCTAAGAGTAACCTTTAACCCTAACCCTAATCCCTAACCCTAAGCCCTCACCCTAACACTAAACTTCATCCTTAACTCTAACCATAATCCAACCCTAAATCTCATTCTCAGACTTCTTGCTTTCTTAGAGTTTAGAAAGCCTGCAATCCTCCCATGCCATGGGTGAAAGGAGGCTCTACCACTGTGTCCTGCATGAAACCCACGGGCCCATACCCAGAGTATGACAGAGTGGGTTCCCTGGTACAATCCCAGCCCCCTAAACTCCCCACGCCCGCCTAATGCAGACAGGGCCCGTGCGCTAAGCATAAACAATACCTTTAACAGATAACCCTAACCCTGAACATAACTCCCAACCCTGTTCCTATTTCTCCCCTTAACACGTAAACCTCACCGTGCGCCTAACTTTAACCTCTTATCCTAACGTTAATGCATAACCCATTTGTTGAGAACAACACCTATCCCTTAATTCTAACCCTATCTCCTAGTCATCACTGTGACACCTAATCCCTAACCCCAATTCTAAACCGTTAACCCTAACCGTAACCCTACCTACAACCCTAACACTGACAGTAACCCTTACTTCTAACCCCAATGCTATGCCTAACAAAAACCCTAACCCTTGACCCTAACCCTTCACCCTAACCCCTAAGCCTTACCCTAACCCTTAACCCTAATCCTAATCCTAACCATTAAACCTAACCCTAGCTCTTAAAGCTAACCCTAAACCTTACCCTCACGACAAGACCTAACCCTGACACTAACCTAACACCTAACCCTAACCAGAACCCCTAAAGCTAACCCTGAACCCTATCCCTAACCCTAGCAGTAAACTTTAACCCTAAACCTAAGCCCAACCCGTAACCCTAATCCTATCCTTTTACCCTAAAACTAACCCCTAAACCTAACACCTAAACCACACCCTAACTCTAACCCCAATCCTAATTCTAACCATACCCCTTCATAAAACACTAACTCCTAAACGCTAACCCTAACACTAACCAAAAAGCCTAATCACTAATCCCTAACCCTAACGCTTAACCTTTACCCTAACTGTTAACCCTCACTCTAAATCTTAACACTGACCCTAACCTTAACCTTTAACTCTAAGCCTAACCCTTAATCCTACAGTAAGGAAGACCCTTAATGCTAATGGGATCCCTTATCCCTAACCCTAACACTACAGCTAAAAATAACCCTAACCTTTGATCCTTAAACCTAACCCCTAACACTTACTTTAACCCCAAACCCTAACCCTAATCCTAAGCATTAAACCTAACCCTATCTCTTAACCCTAACGCTAGCCCTTACCCTAACGCCTAGATCTAACCCTAAATCTAACCTACCAGCTAATCTAACCTTAAGCCCTAATGCTAACTCTAACCCTGAACCCTAAACCTACCCGTAACCCTTAACACTAACCCTATCCGTGAACCTTAACCCTGACCCTAACCATTACCCGCACTCAAGCATTTAACCCTGACCCTAACCATAATCCTTAATGCTAACCCTAACACTAAACCCTAACCCTAAGCCCAACACTTAACCCTAATCCTATCCCTTAACCCTAACCCTAACCCTAATGCTAACCCCTAAACGTAACCCTAACCGTCACCAGTAAACCTAACCCTAACCGCTAACACAAACCATAGCACATAACTCTAACCCTAAAACTAACACTAAACCTAAACCTAACCCTAAACCCTAACTCTTAACCTTAACCCTAAGCGTTAACTCTCACGCTACACCTTTAATCCTAACCCTAATCCTAATCTTCAACACTAAACCTAATACTTAACTCTAACGCTGTACCAAACCCTAACCCCTCATCTTAACCCTAACCGTAAACCCCAACCCTAAACCACAGTGGAACCGTTAAACCTAAGAGTAACCTTTAACCCTAACCCTAATCCCTAACCCTAAGCTCTCACCCTAACACTAACCTTCATCCTTAATCCTAACCATAATCCTAACCCTAAATCTAATTCTCAGACTTCTTGCTTTCTTAGAGTTTAGAAAGCCTGCAATCCTCCCATGCCATGCGTGAAAGGAGGCTCTACCACTGTGTCCTGCATGAAACCCACGGGCCCATACCCAGAGTATGATAGAGTGGGTTCCCGGGTACAATCCCAGCCCCCTAAACTCCCCCCGCCCTCCTAATGCAGACAGGGCCCGTGCGATAAGCATAAACAATACCTTTAACAGATAACCCTAACCCTGAACATAACATCCAACCCTGTTCCTATTTCTCCCCTTAACACGTAAACCTCACCGTGCGCCTAACTTTAACCTCTTATCCTAACGTTAATGCATAACCCATTTCTTGAGAACAACCCCTATCCCATAATTCTAACCCTATCTCCTAGTGATCACTGTGACACCTAATCCCTAACCCTAATTCTAAACCGCTAACCCTAACCGTAACCCTACCTACAACCCTAACACTGACAGTAACCCTTACTTCTAACACCAACGCTATGCCTAACAAAAACCCTAACCCTTGACCCTAACCCTTCACCCTAACCCCTAAGCCTTACCCTAACCCTTAACCCTAATCCTAATCCTAACCATTAAACCTAACCCTAGCTCTTAAAGCTAACCCTAAACCTTACCCTCACGACAAGACCTAACCCTGACACTAACCTAACACCTAACCCTAACCAGAACCCCTAAAGCTAACCCTGAACCCTATCCCTAACCCTAGCAGTAAACTTTAACCCTAAACCTAAGCCCAACCCGTAACCCTAATCCTATCCTTTTACCCTAAAACTAACCCCTAAACCTAACCCCTACACCTCACGCTAACTCTAACCCCAATCCTAATTCTAACCATACCCCTTCATAAAACACTAACTCCTAACCGCTAACCCTAACACTAACCAAAAACCCTAATCAATAATCCCTAACCCTAACGCTTAACCTTTACCCTAACTGTTAACCCTCACCCTAAATCTTAACACTGACTCTAACCTTAACCTTTAACTCTAAGCCTATCCCTTAATCCTACAGTAAGGAAGACCCTTAATGGTAATGGGATCCCTTATCCCTAACCCTAACACTACAGCTAAAAATAACCCTAACCTTTGATCCTGAAACCTAACCCCTAACACTTACTTTAACCCCAAACCCTAACCCTAATAATAAGCATTAAACCTAACCCTATCTCTTAACCCTAACGCTAGCCCTTACCCTAACGCCTAGATCTAACCCTAAATCTAACCTACCGCCTAATCCTAACCTTAAGCCCTAATGCTAACTCTGACCCTGAACCCTAAACCTACCCATAACCCTTAACACTAACCCTATCCGTGAACCTTAACCCTGACCCTAACCATTACCCGCACCCAAGCATTTAACCCTGACCCTAACCCTAATCCTTAATGCTAACCCTAAGACTAAACCCTAACCCTAAGCCCAAAACTTAATCATGATCCTATCCCTTAACCCTAACCCTAACCCTAATGCTAACCCCTAAACGTAACCCTATCCGTGCCCAGTAAACCTAACCCTAACCTCTAACACAAATCATAGCACATAACTCTAAACCTAAAACTAACCCTAACCCGAACCCTAACCATAAACCCTAACTCTTAACCTTAACCCTAAGCGTTAACTCTCACGCTAACCTTTAATCCTAACCCTAATCCTAATCTTCAACCCTAAACCTAACACTTAACCCTAACCCTGTACCAAACCCTAACCCCTCATCTTAACCCTAACCGTAAACCTCAACCCTAAACCAAAGTGTAACCGTTAAACCTAAGAGTAACCTTTAACCCTAACCCTAATCCCTAACCCTAAGCCCTCACCCTAACACTAAACTTCATCCTTAACCCTAACCATAAACCAACCCTAAATCTCATTCTCAGACTTCTTGCTTTCTTAGAGTTTAGAAAGCCTGCAATCCTCCCATGCCATTCGTGAAAGGAGGCTCTACCACTGTGTCCTTCATGAAACCCACGGGCCCATACCCAGAGTATGATAGAGTGGGTTCCCGGGTACAATCCCAGCCCCCTAATCTCCCCCCGCCCGCCTAATGCAGACAGGGCCCGTGCGCTAAGCATAAACAATACCTTTAACAGATAACCCTAACCCTGAACATAACACCCAACCCTGTTCCTCTTTCTCCCCTTAACATGTAAACCTCACCGTGCGCCTAACTTTAACCTCTTATCCTAACGTTAATGCATAACCCATTTCCTGAGAACAACCCCATCCCATGATTCTAACCCTATCTCCTAGTCATCACTGTGACACCTAATCCCTAACCCTAATTCTAAACCGCTAACCCTAACCGTAACCCTACCTACAACCCTAACCCTGACAGTAACCCTTACTTCTAACCCCAACGCTATGCCTAACAAAAACCCTAACCCTTGACCCTAACCCTTCACCCTAACCCCTAAGCCTTACCCTAACCCTTAACCCTAATCCTAATCCAACCATTAAACCTAACCCTAGCTCTTAAAGCTAACCCTAAACCTTACCCTCACGACTAGACCTAACCCTGACACAGACCTAACACCTAACCCTAACCAGAACCCCTAAAGCTAAGCCTGAACCCTATCCCTAACCCTAGCAGTAAACTTTAACCCTAAACCTAAGCCCAACACGTAACCCTAATCCTATCCTTTTACCCTAAAACTAACCCCTAAACCTAACACCTAAACCACACCCTAACTCTAACCCCAATCCTAATTCTAACCATACCCCTTCATAAAACACTAACTCCTAAACGCTAACCCTAATACTAACCAAAAAGCCTAATCACTAATCCCTAACCCTAACGCTTAACCTTTACCCCAACTGTTTACCCTCACCCTAAATCTTAACACTGACCCTAACCTTAACCTTTAACTCTAAGCCTAACCGTTAATCCTACAGTAAGGAAGACCCTTAATGCTAATGGGATCCCTTATCCCTAACCCTAACACTACAGCTAAAAATAACCCTAACCTTTGATCCTTAAACCTAACCCCTAACACTTACTTTAACCCCAAACCCTAACCCTAATCCTAAGCATTAAACCTAACCCTATCTCTTAACCCTAACGCTAGCCCTTACCCTAACGCCTAGATCTAACCCTAAATCTAACCTACCAGCTAATCTAACCTTAAGCCCTAATGCTCACTCTAACCCTGAACCCTAAACCTACCCGTAACCCTTAACACTAACCCTATCCGTGAACCTTAACCCTGACCCTAACCATTACCCGCACCCAAGCATTTAACCCTGACCCTAACCCTAATCCTTAATGCTAACCCTAACACTAAACCCTAACCCTAAGCCCAACACTTAACCCTAATCCTATCCGTTAACCCTAACCCTAACCCTAATGCTAACCCCTAAACGTAACCCTAACCGTCACCAGTAAACCTAACCCTAACCGCTAACACAAACCATAGCACATAACTCTAACCCTAAAACTAACACTAACTCTAAACCTAACCCTAAACCCTAACTCTTAACCTTAACCCTAAGCGTTAACTCTCACGCTAACCTTTAATCCTAACCCTAATCCTAATCTTCAACACTAAACCTAATACTTAACTCTAACGCTGTACCAAACCCTAACCCCTCATCTTAACCCTAACCGTAAACCCCAACCCTAAACCACAGTGGAACCGTTAAACCTAAGAGTAACCTTTAACCCTAACCCTAATCCCTAACCCTAAGCCCTCACCCTAACATTAAACTTCATCCTTAATCCTAACCATAATCCTAACCCTAAATCTAATTCTCAGACTTCTTGCTTTCTTAGAGTTTAGAAAGCCTGCAATCCTCCCATGCCATGCGTGAAAGGAGGCTCTACCACTGTGTCCTGCATGAAACCCACGGGCCCATACCCAGAGTATGATAGAGTGGGTTCCCGGGTACAATCCCAGCCCCCTAAACTCCCCCCGCCCGCCTAATGCAGACAGGGCCCGTGCGCTAAGCATAAACAATACCTTTAACAGATAACCCTAACCCTGAACATAACACCCAACCCTGTTCCTATTTCTCCCCTTAACACGTAAAGCTCACCGTGCGCCTAACTTTAACCTCTTATCCTAACCTTAATGCATAACCCATTTCCTGAGAACAACCCCTATCCCATAATTCTAACCCTATCTCCTAGTCATCACTGTGACACCTAATCCCTAACCCTAATTCTAAACCGCTAACCCTAACCGTAACCCTACCTACAACCCTAACACTGACAGTAACCCTTACTTCTAACCCCAACGCTATGCCTAACAAAAACCCTAACCCTTGACCCTAACCCTTCACCCTAACCCCTAAGCCTTACCCTAACCCTTAACCCTAATCCTAATCCTAACCATTAAACCTAACCCTAGCTCTTAAAGCTAACCCTAAACCTTACCCTCACGACTAGACCTAACCCTGACAATAACCTAACACCTAACCCTAACCAGAACCCCTAAAGCTAACCCTGAACCCTATCCCTAACCCTAGCAGTAAACTTTAACCCTAAACCTAAGCCCAACCCGTAACCCTAATCCTATCCTTTTACCCTAAAACTAACCCCTAAACCTAACCCCTACACCTCACGCTAACTCTAACCCCAATCCTAATTCTAACCATACCCCTTCATAAAACACTAACTCCTAACCGCTAACCCTAACACTAACCAAAAACCCTAATCACTAATCCCTAACCCTAACGCTTAACCTTTACCCTAACTGTTAACCCTCACCCTAAATCTTAACACTGACCCTAACCTTAACCTTTAACTCTAAGCCTATCCCTTAATCCTACAGTAAGGAAGACCCTTAATGCTAATGGGATCCCTTATCCCTAACCCTAACACTACAGCTAAAAATAACCCTAACCTTTGATCCTGAATCCTAACCCCTAACACTTACTTTAACCCCAAACCCTAACCCTAATAATAAGCACTAAACCTAACCCTATCTTTTAACCCTAACGCTAGCCCTTACCCTAACGCCTAGATCTAACCCTAAATCTAACCTACCGCCTAATCCTAACCTTAAGCCCTAATGCTAACTCTAACCCTGAACCCTAAACCTACCCATAACCCTTAACACTAACCCTATCCGTGAACCTTAACCCTGACCCTAACCATTACCCGCACCCAAGCATTTAACCCTGACCCTAACCCTAATCCTTAATGCTAACCCTAAGACTAAACCCTAACCCTAAGCCCAAAACTTAACCCTAATCCTATCCCTTAACCCTAACTCTAACCCTAATGCTAACCCCTAAACGTAACCCTATCCGTGCCCAGTAAACCTAACCCTAACCTCTAACACAAATCATAGCACATAACTCTAACCCTAAAACTAACCCTAACACTAACCCTAACCATAAACCCTAACTCTTAACCTTAACCCTAAGCGTTAACTCTCACGCTAACCTTTAATCCTAACCCTAAT
>NW_027182842.1:1015000-1017500 GCF_041146395.1 Eulemur rufifrons
AATCTTCAACCCTAAACCTAACACTTAACCCTAACCCTGTACCAAACCCTAACCCCTCATCTTAACCCTAACCGTAAACCTCAACCCTAAACCAAAGTGTAACCGTTAAACCTAAGAGTAACCTTTAACCCTAACCCTAATCCCTAACCCTAAGCCCTCACCCTAACACTAAACTTCATCCTTAACCCTAACCATAAACCAACCCTAAATCTCATTCTCAGACTTCTTGCTTTCTTAGAGATTAGAAAGCCTGCAATCCTCCCATGCCATGCGTGAAAGGAGGCTCTACCACTGTGTCCTGCATGAAACCCACGGGCCCATACCCAGAGTATGATAGAGTGGGTTCCCGGGTACAATCCCAGCCCCCTAATCTCCCCCCGCCCGCCTAATGCAGACAGGGCCCGTGCGCTAAGCATAAACAATACCTTTAACAGATAACCCTAACCCTGAACATAACACCCAACCCTGTTCCTCTTTCTCCCCTTAACACGTAAACCTCACCGTGCGCCTAACTTTAACCTCTTATCCTAACGTTAATGCATAACCCATTTCCTGAGAACAACCCCATCCCATGATTCTAACCCTATCTCCTAGTCATCACTGTGACACCTAATCCCTAACCCTAATTCTAAACCGCTAACCCTAACCGTAACCCTACCTACAACCCTAAAACTGACAGTAACCCTTACTTCTAACCCCAACGGTATGCCTAACAAAAACCCTAACCCTTGACCCTAACCCTTCACCCTAACCCCTAAGCCTTACCCTAACCCTTAACCCTAATACTAATCCAACCATTAAACCTAACCCTAGCTCTTAAAGCTAACCCTAAACCTTACCCTCACGACTAGACCTAACCCTGACACAGACCTAACACCTAACCCTAACCAGAACCCCTAAAGCTAAGCCTGAACCCTATCCCTAACCCTAGCAGTAAACTTTAACCCTAAACCTAAGCCCAACCCGTAACCCTAATCCTATCCTTTTACCCTAAAACTAACCCCTAAACCTAACACCTAAACCACACCCTAACTCTAACCCCAATCCTAATTCTAACCATACCCCTTCATAAAACACTAACTCCTAAACGCTAACCCTAATACTAACCAAAAAGCCTAATCACTAATCCCTAACCCTAACGCTTAAGCTTTACCCCAACTGTTAACCCTCACCCTAAATCTTAACACTGACCCTAACCTTAACCTTTAACTCTAAGCCTAACCGTTAATCCTACAGTAAGGAAGACCCTTAATGCTAATGGGATCCCTTATCCCTAACCCTAACACTACAGCTAAAAATAACCCTAACCTTTGATCCTTAAACCTAACCCCTAACACTTACTTTAACCCCAAACCCTAACCCTAATCCTAAGCATTAAACCTAACCCTATCTCTTAACCCTAACGCTAGCCCTTACCCTAACGCCTAGATCTAACCCTAAATCTAACCTACCAGCTAATCTAACCTTAAGCCCTAATGCTCACTCTAACCCTGAACCCTAAACCTACCCGTAACCCTTAACACTAACCCTATCCGTGAACCTTAACCCTGACCCTAACCATTACCCGCACCCAAGCATTTAACCCTGACCCTAACCCTAATCCTTAATGCTAACCCTAACACTAAACCCTAACCCTAAGCCCAACACTTAACCCTAATCCTATCCGTTAACCCTAACCCTGACCCTAATGCTAACCCCTAAACGTAACCCTAACCGTCACCAGTAAACCTAACCCTAACCGCTAACACAAACCATAGCACATAACTCTAACCCTAAAACTAACACTAACTCTAAACCTAACCCTAAACCCTAACTCTTAACCTTAACCCTAAGCGTTAACTCTCACGCTAACCTTTAATCCTAACCCTAATCCTAATCTTCAACACTAAACCTAATACTTAACTCTAACGCTGTACCAAACCCTAACCCCTCATCTTAACCCTAACCGTAAACCCCAACCCTAAACCACAGTGGAACCGTTAAACCTAAGAGTAACCTTTAACCCTAACCCTAATCCCTAACCCTAAGCCCTCACCCTAACATTAAACTTCATCCTTAATCCTAACCATAATCCTAACCCTAAATCTAATTCTCAGACTTCTTGCTTTCTTAGAGTTTAGAAAGCCTGCAATCCTCCCATGCCATGCGTGAAAGGAGGCTCTACCACTGTGTCCTGCATGAAACCCACGGGCCCATACCCAGAGTATGATAGAGTGGGTTCCCGGGTACAATCCCAGCCCCCTAAACTCCCCCCGCCCGCCTAATGCAGACAGGGCCCGTGCGCTAAGCATAAACAATACCTTTAACAGATAACCCTAACCCTGAACATAACACCCAACCCTGTTCCTATTTCTCCCCTTAACACGTAAACCTCACCGTGCGCCTAACTTTAACCTCTTATCCTAACCTTAATGCATAACCCATTTCCTGAGAACAACCCCTATCCCATAATTCTAACCCTATCTCCTAGTCATCACTGTGACACCTAATCCCTAACCCT
>NW_027182842.1:1170000-1192500 GCF_041146395.1 Eulemur rufifrons
CCTTAACACTAACCCTATCCGTGAACCTTAACCCTGACCCTAACCATTACCCGCACCCAAGCATTTAACCCTGACCCTACCCCTAATCCTTAATGCTAACCCTAACACTAAACCCTAACCCTAAGCCCAACACTTATCCCTAATCCTATCCCTTAACCCTAACCCTAACCCTAATGCTACCCCCTAAACGTAACCCAACCGTGACCAGTAAACCTAACCCTAACCTCTAACACAAAGCGTAGCACATAACTCTAACTCTAAAACTAACCCTAACCCTAACCCTAAGCCTAAACCCTAACTCTTAACCTTAACCCTAAGCGTTAACTCTCACGCTAACCTTTAATCCTAACCCTAATCCTAATCTTCAGCCCTAAACCTAACACTTAACCCTAACCCTGTACCAACCCTAACCCCTCATCTTAACCCTACCGTAAACCTCAACGCTAAACCAAAGTGTAACCCTTAAACCTAAGAGTAACCTTTAACCCTAACCCTATTCCCTAACCCTAAGCCCTCACCCTAACACTAAACTTCATCCTTATCCCTAACCAGAATCCTAACCCTAAACCTAATTTTCAGACTTTCTTGCTTCCTTAGAGTTTAGAAAGCCTGCAATCCTCCCATGCCATGCGTGAAAGGAGGCTCTACCACTGTGTCCTGCATGAAACCCACGGGCCCATACCCAGACTATGATAGAGTGGGTTCCTGGGTACAATCCCAGCCCCCTAAACTCCCCCCGCCCGCCTAATGCAGACAGGGCCCGTGCGCTAAGCATAAACAATACTTTTAACAGATAACCCTAACCCTGAACATAACATCCAACCCTGTTCCTATTTCTCCCCTTAACACGTAAACCTCACCGTGCGCCTAACTTTATCCTCTTATCCTAACGTTAATGCATAACCCATTTCCTGAAAACAAACCCTATCCCATAATTCTAACCCTATCTCCTAGTCATCACTGTGACACCTAATCCCTAACCCTAATTCTAAACCGCTAACCCTAACCGTAACCCTACCTACAACCCTAACACTGACAGTAACCCTTACTTCTAACCCCAACGCTATGCCTAACAAAAACCCTAACCCTTGACCCTAAGCCTTCACCCTAACCCATAAGCCTTACCCTAACCCTTAACCCTAATCCTAATCCTAACCATTAAAACTAACCCTAGCTCTTAAAGCTAACCCTAAACCTTACCCTCATGACTAGACCTAACCCTGACACTAACCTAACACCTAACCCTAACCAGAACCCCTAAAGCTAACCCTGAACCCTATCCCTAACCCTAGCAGTAAACTTTAACCCTAAACCTAAGCCCAACCCGTAACACTAATCCTATCCTTTTACCCTAAAACTAACCCCTAAACCTAACCCCTATACCTCACCCTAACTCTAACCCCAATCCTAATTCTAACCATACCCCTTCATAAAACAGTAACCGCTAACCCTAACACTAACCAAAAACCCTAATCACTAATCCCTAACCCTAACGCTTAACCTTTACCCTAACCGTTAACCCTCACCCTAAATCTTAACCCTTACCCTAACCTTAACCTTTAACTCTAAGCCTAACCCTTAACCCTACAGTAAGGAAGACCCTTAATGCTAATGGGATCCCTTATCCCTAACCCTAACACTACAGCTAAAAATAACCCTAACCTTGGATCCTGAAACCTAACCCCTAACACTTACTTTAACCCCAAACCCTAACCCTAATCCTAAGCATTAAACCTAACCCTATCTCCTAAACCTAACGCTAGCCCTTACCCTAACGCCTAGATCTAACCCTAAATCTAACCTACCGCCTAATCCTAACCTTAAGCCCTAATGCTAACACTAACCCTGAACCCTAAACCTACCCGTAACCCTTAACACTAACCCTATCCGTGAACCTTAACCCTGACCCTAACCATTACGCGCACTCAAGCATTTAACCCTGACCCTAACCCTAATCCTTAATGCTAACCCTAACACTAAACCCTAACCCTAAGCCCAACACTTAACCCTAATCCTATCCCTTAACCCTAACCCTAACCCTAATGCTACCCCCTAAACGTAACCCTAAGCGTTACCAGTAAACCTAACCCTAACCTCTAACACAAACCATAGCACATAACTCTAACCCTAAAACTAACCCTAAACCTAACCCTAAACACTAACTCTTAACCTTAACCCTAAGCGTTAACTCTCACGCTAACCTTTAATCCTAAACCTAATCCTAATCTTCAACCCTAAACCTAACACTTAACCCTAACCCTGTACCAAACCCTAACCACTCATCTTAACCCTACCCGTAAACCTCAACCCTAAACCAAAGTGTGACCATTAAACCTAAGAGTAACCTTTAACCCTAACCCTAATCCCTAACCCTAAGCCCTCACCCTAACACTAAACTTCATCCTTAACCCTAACCAGAATCCTAACCCTAAATCTAATTCTCAGACTTCTTGCTTTCTTAGAGTTTAGAAAGCCTGCAATCCTCCCATGCCATGCGTGTAAGGAGGCTCTACCACTGTGTCCTCCATGAAACCCACGGGCCCATACCCAGAGTATGATAGAGTGGGTTCCCGGGTACAATCCCAGCCCCCTAAACTCCCCCCGCCCGCCTAATGCAGACAGGGCCCGTGCGCTAAGCATAAACAATACCTTTAACAGATAACCCTAACCCTGAACATAACACCCAACCCTGTTCCTATTTCTCCCCTTAACACGTAAACCTCACCGTGCACCTAACTTTAACCTCTTATCCTAACGTTAATGCATAACCCATTTCCTGAGAACAACCCCTATCCCATAATTCTAACCCTATCTCCTAGTCATCACTGTGACACCTAATCCCTAACCCTAATTCTAAACCGCTAACCCTAACCGTAACCCTACCTACAACCCTAACACTGACAGTAACCCTTACTTCTAACCCCAAAGCTATGCCTAACAAGAACCCTAACCCTTCACCCTAACCCCTAAGCCTTACCCTAACCCTTAACCCTAATCCTAATCCTAACCATTAAACCTAACCCTAGCTCTTAAAGCTAACCCTAAACCTTACCCTCACGACTAGACCTAACCCTGACACTAACCTAACACCTAACCCTAACCAGAACCCCTAAAGCTAACCCTGAACCCTATCGCTAACCCTAGCAGTAACTTTAACCCTAAACCTAAGCCCAACCCGAAACCCTAATCCTATACTTTTACCCTAAAACTAACCCCTAAACCTAACCCCTATACCTCACCCTAACTCTAACCCCAATCCTAATTCTAACCATACCCCTTCATAAAACACTAACTCCTAACCGCTAACCCTAACACTAACCAAAAACCCTAATCACTAATCCCTAACTCTTACGCTTAACCTTTACCCTAACCGTTAACCCTCACCCTAAATATTAATACTGACCCTAACCTTAACCTTTAACTCTAAGCCTCACCCTTAACCCTACAGTAAGGAAGACCCTTAATGCTAATGGGATCCCTTATCCCTAACCCTAACACTACAGCTAAAAATAACCCTAACCTTTGATCCTTAAACCTAACCCCTAACACTTACTTTAACCCCAAACCCTAACCCTAATCCTAAGCATTAAACCAAACCCTATCTCTTAACCGTAACGCTATCCCTTACCCTAAGGCCTAGATCTAACCCTAAGTCTAACCTACCGCCTAATCCTAACCTAAGCCCTAATGCTAACTCTAACCCTGAACCCTAAACCTACCCGTAACACTTAACACTAACCCTATCCGTGAACCTTAACCCTGACCCTAACCATTACCCGCACCTAAGCATTTAACCCTGACCCTAACCCTAATCCTTAATGCTAACCCTAACACTAAACCCTAACCCTAAGCCCAACACTTATCCCTAATCCTATCCCCTAACCCTAACGCTAACCATAACCCTAATGCTACCCCCTAAACGTAACCCTAACCGTGACCAGTAAACCTAACCCTAACCTTAACACAAACCATAGCACATAACTCTAACCCTAAAACTAACCGTAACTCTAACTCTAAACCCTAACTCTTAACCTTAACCCTAAGCATTAACTCTCACGCTAACCTTTAATCCTAACCCGAATCCTAATCTTCAACCCTAAACCTAACACTTAACCCTAACCCTGTACCAAACCCTGACCCCTCATCTTAACCCTAACCGTAAACCTCAACCCAAAACCAAAGTGTAACCGTTAAACCTAAGAGTAACCTTTAACCCTAACCCTAATCCCTAACCCTAAGCCCTCACCCTAACACTAAACTTCATCCTTAACCCTAACCAGAATCCTAACCCTAAATCTAATTCTCAGACTTCTTGCTTTCTTAGAGTTTAGAAAGCCTGCAATCCTCCCATGCCATGCGTGAAAGGAGGCTCTACCACTGTGTTCTGCATGAAACCCACGTGCCCATACCCAGAGTATGATAGAGTGGGTTCCCGGGTACAAACCCAGCCCCCTAAACTCCCCCCGCCCGCCTAATGCAGACAGGGCCCGTGCGCTAAGCATAAACAATACCTTTAACAGATAACCCTAACCCTGAACGTAACACCCAACCGTTTTCCTATTTCTCCCCTTAACACGTAAACCTCACCGTGCGCCTAACTATAACCTCTTATCCTAACGTTAATGCAAAACCCATTTCCTGAGAACAACCCCTATCCCATAATTCTAACCCTATCTCCTAGTGATCACTGTGACACCTAATCCCTAACCCTAATTCTAAACCGCTAACCTTAACCGTAACCCTACCTACAACCCTAACACTGACAGTAACCCTTACTTCTAACCCCCACGCTATGCCTAATAAAAACCCTAACCCTTCACCCTAACCCCTAAGCCTTACCCTAACCCTTAACCCTAATCCTAATCCTAACCATTAAACCTAACACTAGCTCTTAAAGCTAACCCTAAACCTTACCCTCACGACCAGACCTAACCCTGACACTAACCTAACACCTAACCCTAACCAGAACCCCTAAAGCTAACCCTGAACCCTATCCCTAACCCTAGCAGTAAACTTTAACCCTAAACCTAAGCCCAACCCGTAACCCTAATCCTATCCTTTTACCCTAAAACTAACCCCTAAACCTAACCCCTATACCTCACCCTAACTCTAACCCCAATCCTAATTCTAACCATACCCCTTCATAAAACACTAACTCCTAACCGCTAACCCTAACACTAACCAAAAACCCTAATCACTAATCCCTAACCCTAACGCTTAACCTTTATCCTAACCGTTAACCCTCACCCTAAATCTTAACACTGACCCTAATCTTAACCTTTAACTCTAAGCCTAACCCTTAACCCTACAGTAAGGAAGACCCTTAATGCTAATGGGATCCCTTATCCCTAACCCTAACACTACAGCTAAAAATAACCCTAAGCTTTGATCCTTAAACCTAACCCCTAACACTTACTTTAACCCCAAACCCTAACCCTAATCCTAAGCATTAAACCTAACCCTATCTCTTAACCCTAACGCTAGCCCTTACCCTAACGCCTAGATCTAACCCTAAATCTAACCTACCGCCTAATCCTAACCTTAAGCCCTAATGCTAACTCTAACCCTGAACCCTAAACCTACCCGTAACCCTTAACACTAACCCTATCCGTGAACCTTAACCCTGACCCTAACCATTACCCGCACCCAAGCATTTAACCCTGACCCTACCCCTAATCCTTAATGCTAACCCTAACACTAAACCCTAACCCTAAGCCCAACACTTATCCCTAATCCTATCCCTTAACCCTAACCCTAACCCTAATGCTACCCCCTAAACGTAACCCAACCGTGACCAGTAAACCTAACCCTAACCTCTAACACAAAGCGTAGCACATAACTCTAACTCTAAAACTAACCCTAACCCTAACCCTAAGCCTAAACCCTAACTCTTAACCTTAACCCTAAGCGTTAACTCTCACGCTAACCTTTAATCCTAACCCTAATCCTAATCTTCAGCCCTAAACCTAACACTTAACCCTAACCCTGTACCAACCCTAACCCCTCATCTTAACCCTACCGTAAACCTCAACGCTAAACCAAAGTGTAACCCTTAAACCTAAGAGTAACCTTTAACCCTAACCCTATTCCCTAACCCTAAGCCCTCACCCTAACACTAAACTTCATCCTTATCCCTAACCAGAATCCTAACCCTAAACCTAATTTTCAGACTTTCTTGCTTCCTTAGAGTTTAGAAAGCCTGCAATCCTCCCATGCCATGCGTGAAAGGAGGCTCTACCACTGTGTCCTGCATGAAACCCACGGGCCCATACCCAGACTATGATAGAGTGGGTTCCTGGGTACAATCCCAGCCCCCTAAACTCCCCCCGCCCGCCTAATGCAGACAGGGCCCGTGCGCTAAGCATAAACAATACCTTTAACAGATATCCCTAACCCTGAACATAACACCCAACCCTGTTCCTATTTCTCCCCTTAACACGTAAACCTCACCGTGCGCCTAACTTTATCCTCTTATCCTAACGTTAATGCATAACCCATTTCCTGAAAACAACCCCTATCCCATAATTCTAACCCTATCTCCTAGTCATCACTGTGACACCTAATCCCTAACCCTAATTCTAAACCGCTAACCCTAACCGTAACCCTACCTACAACCCTAACACTGACAGTAACCCTTACTTCTAACCCCAACGCTATGCCTAACAAAAACCCTAACCCTTGACCCTAAGCCTTCACCCTAACCCATAAGCCTTACCCTAACCCTTAACCCTAATCCTAATCCTAACCATTAAAACTAACCCTAGCTCTTAAAGCTAACCCTAAACCTTACCCTCATGACTAGACCTAACCCTGACACTAACCTAACACCTAACCCTAACCAGAACCCCTAAAGCTAACCCTGAACCCTATCCCTAACCCTAGCAGTAAACTTTAACCCTAAACCTAAGCCCAACCCGTAACACTAATCCTATCCTTTTACCCTAAAACTAACCCCTAAACCTAACCCCTATACCTCACCCTAACTCTAACCCCAATCCTAATTCTAACCATACCCCTTCATAAAACACTAACTCCTAACCGCTAACCTTAACACTAACCAAAAACCCTAATCACTAATCCCTAACCCTAACGCTTAACCTTTACCCTAACCGTTAACCCTCACCCTAAATCTTAACCCTTACCCTAACCTTAACCTTTAACTCTAAGCCTAACCCTTAACCCTACAGTAAGGAAGACCCTTAATGCTAATGGGATCCCTTATCCCTAACCCTAACACTACAGCTAAAAATAACCCTAACCTTGGATCCTGAAACCTAACCCCTAACACTTACTTTAACCCCAAACCCTAACCCTAATCCTAAGCATTAAACCTAACCCTATCTCCTAAACCTAACGCTAGCCCTTACCCTAACGCCTAGATCTAACCCTAAATCTAACCTACCGCCTAATCCTAACCTTAAGCCCTAATGCTAACACTAACCCTGAACCCTAAACCTACCCGTAACCCTTAACACTAACCCTATCCGTGAACCTTAACCCTGACCCTAACCATTACGCGCACTCAAGCATTTAACCCTGACCCTAACCCTAATCCTTAATGCTAACCCTAACACTAAACCCTAACCCTAAGCCCAACACTTAACCCTAATCCTATCCCTTAACCCTAACCCTAACCCTAATGCTACCCCCTAAACGTAACCCTAAGCGTTACCAGTAAACCTAACCCTAACCTCTAACACAAACCATAGCACATAACTCTAACCCTAAAACTAACCCTAAACCTAACCCTAAACACTAACTCTTAACCTTAACCCTAAGCGTTAACTCTCACGCTAACCTTTAATCCTAACCCTAATCCTAATCTTCAACCCTAAACCTAACACTTAACCCTAACCCTGTACCAAACCCTAACCACTCATCTTAACCCTACCCGTAAACCTCAACCCTAAACCAAAGTGTGACCATTAAACCTAAGAGTAACCTTTAACCCTAACCCTAATCCCTAACCCTAAGCCCTCACCCTAACACTAAACTTCATCCTTAACCCTAACCAGAATCCTAACCCTAAATCTAATTCTCAGACTTCTTGCTTTCTTAGAGTTTAGAAAGCCTGCAATCCTCCCATGCCATGCGTGTAAGGAGGCTCTACCACTGTGTCCTCCATGAAACCCACGGGCCCATACCCAGAGTATGATAGAGTGGGTTCCCGGGTACAATCCCAGCCCCCTAAACTCCCCCCGCCCGCCTAATGCAGACAGGGCCCGTGCGCTAAGCATAAACAATACCTTTAACAGATAACCCTAACCCTGAACATAACACCCAACCCTGTTCCTATTTCTCCCCTTAACACGTAAACCTCACCGTGCGCCTAACTTTAACCTCTTATCCTAACGTTAATGCATAACCCATTTCCTGAGAACAACCCCTATCCCATAATTCTAACCCTATCTCCTAGTCATCACTGTGACACCTAATCCCTAACCCTAATTCTAAACCGCTAACCCTAACCGTAACCCTACCTACAACCCTAACACTGACAGTAACCCTTACTTCTAACCCCAAAGCTATGCCTAACAAGAACCCTAACCCTTCACCCTAACCCCTAAGCCTTACCCTAACCCTTAACCCTAATCCTAATCCTAACCATTAAACCTAACCCTAGCTCTTAAAGCTAACCCTAAACCTTACCCTCACGACTAGACCTAACCCTGACACTAACCTAACACCTAACCCTAACCAGAACCCCTAAAGCTAACCCTGAACCCTATCGCTAACCCTAGCAGTAACTTTAACCCTAAACCTAAGCCCAACCCGTAACACTAATCCTATCCTTTTACCCTAAAACTAACCCCTAAACCTAACCCCTATACCTCTCCCTAACTCTAACCCCAATCCTAATTCTAACCATACCCCTTCATAAAACACTAACTCCTAACCGCTAACCCTAACACTAACTAAAAACCCTAATCCCTAACCCTAACGCTTAACCTTTACCCTAACCGTTAACCCTCACCCTAAATCTTAACCCTGACCCTAACCTTAACCTTTAACTCTAAGCCTAACCCTTAACCCTACAGTAAGGAAGACCCTTAATGCTAATGGGATCCCTTATCCCTAACCCTAACACCACAGCTAAAAATAACCCTAACCTTTGATCCTGAAACCTAACCCCTAAAACTTACTTTAACCCCAAACCCTAACCCTAATCCTAAGCATTAAACCTAACCCTATCTCTTAACCCTAACGCTAGCCCTTACCCTAACGCCTAGATCTAACCCTAAATCGAACCTACCGCCTAATCCTAACCTTAAGCACTAATGCTAACACTAACCCTGAACCCTAAACCTACCCATAACCCTTAACACTAACCCTATCCGTGAACCTTAACCCTGACCCTAACCATTACCCGCACCCAAGCATTTAACCATGACCCTAACCCTAATCCTTAATGATAACCCTAACACTAAACCCTAACCCTAAGCCCAACACTTATCCCTAATCCTATCCCTTAACCCTAACCCTAACCCTAATGCTACCCCCTAAACGTAACCCTAAGCGTGACCAATAAACCTAACCCTAACCTCTAACACAAACCATAGCACATAACTCTAACCCTAAAACTAACCCTAACACTAACCCTAACCCTAAACCCTAACTCTTAACCTTAACCCTAAGCGTTAACTCTCACGCTAACCTTTAATCCTAACCCTAATCCTAATCTTCAACCCTAAACCTAACACTTAACCCTAACCCTGTACCAAACCCTAACCCCTCATCTTAACCCTAACCATAAACCTCAACCCTAAACCAAAGTGTAACCGTTAAACCTAAGAGTAACCTTTAACACTAACCCTAATCCCTAACCCTAAGCCCTCACCCTAACACTAAACTTCATCCTTAACCCTAACCAGAATCCTAACCCTAAATCTAATTCTCAGACTTCTTGCTTTCTTAGAGTTTAGAAAGCCTGCAATCCTCCCATGCCATGCGTGAAAGGAGGCTCTACCACTGTGTCCTGCATGAAACCCACGGGCCCATACCCAGAGTATGATAGAGTGGGTTCCCGGGTACAATCCCAGCCCCCTAAACTCCCCCCGCCCGCCTAATGCAGACAGGGCCCGTGCGCTAAGCATAAACAATACCTTTAACAGATAACCCTAACCCTGAACATAACACCCAACCCTGTTCCTATTTCTCCCCTTAACACGTAAACCTCACCGTCCGCCTAACTTAACCTCTTATCCTAACGTTAATGCATAACCCATTTCCTGAGAACAACCCCTTTCCCAATATTCTAACCCTATCTCCTAGTCATCACTGTGACACCTAATCGCTAACCCTAATTCTAAACCGCTAACCCTAACCGTAACCCTACCTACAACCCTAACACTGACAGTAACCCTTACTTCTAACCCCAACGCTATGCCTAACAAAAACCCTAACCCTTGACCCTAACCCTTCACCCTAAACCATAAGCCTTACCCTAACACTTAACCGTAATCCTAAACCTAACCATTAAACCTAACCCTAGCTCTTAAAGCTAACCCTAAACCTTACCCTCACGACTAGACCTAACCCTGACACTAACCTAACACCTAACCCTAACCAGAACCCCTAAAGCTAACCCTGAAACCTATCGCTAACCCTAGCAGTAAATTTTAACCCTAAACCTAAGCTCAACCCGTAACCCTAATCCTATCCTTTTACCCTAAAACTAACCCCTAAACCTAACCCCTATACCTCACCCTAACTCTAACCCCAATCCTAATTCTAACCATACCCCTTCATAAAACAGTAACTCCAAACCGCTAACCCTAACACTAACCAAAAACCCTAATCACTAATCCCTAACCCTAACGCTTAACCTTTACCCTAACCGTTAACCCTCACCCTAAATCTTAACCCTGACCCTAACCTTAACCTTTAACTCTAAGCCTAACCCTTAACCCTACAGTAAGGAAGACCCTTAATGCTAATGGGATCCCTTATCCCTAACCCTAACACCACAGCTAAAAATAACCCTAACCTTTGATCCTGAAACCTAACCCCTAAAACTTACTTTAACCCCAAACCCTAACCCTAATCCTAAGCATTAAACCTAACCCTATCTCTTAACTCTAACGCTAGCCCTTACCCTAACGCCTAGATCTAACCCTAAATCGAACCTACCGCCTAATCCTAACCTTAAGCACTAATGCTAACACTAACCCTGAACCCTAAACCTACCCAGAACCCTTAACACTAACCCTATCCGTGAACCTTAACCCTGACCCTAACCATTACCCGCACCCAAGCATTTAACCATGACCCTAACCCTAATCCTTAATGATAACCCTAACACTAAACCCTAACCCTAAGCCCAACACTTATCCCTAATCCTATCCCTTAACCCTAACCCTAACCCTAATGCTACCCCCTAAACGTAACCCTAAGCGTGACCAATAAACCTAACCCTAACCTCTAACACAAACCATAGCACATAACTCTAACCCTAAAACTAACCCTAACACTAACCCTAACCCTAAACCCTAACTCTTAACCTTAACCCTAAGCGTTAACTCTCACGCTAACCTTTAATCCTAACCCTAATCCTAATCTTCAACCCTAAACCTAACACTTAACCCTAACCCTGTACCAAACCCTAACCCCTCATCTTAACCCTAACCATAAACCTCAACCCTAAACCAAAGTGTAACCGTTAAACCTAAGAATAACCTTTAACACTAACCCTAATCCCTAACCCTAAGCCCTCACCCTAACACTAAACTTCATCCTTAACCCTAACCAGAATCCTAACCCTAAATCTAATTCTCAGACTTCTTGCTTTCTTAGAGTTTAGAAAGCCTGCAATCCTCCCATGCCATGCGTGAAAGGAGGCTCTACCACTGTGTCCTGCATGAAACCCACGGGCCCATACCCAGAGTATGATAGAGTGGGTTCCCGGGTACAATCCCAGCCCCCTAAACTCCCCCCGCCCGCCTAATGCAGACAGGGCCCGTGCGCTAAGCATAAACAATACCTTTAACAGATAACCCTAACCCTGAACATAACACCCAACCCTGTTCCTATTTCTCCCCTTAACACCTAAACCTCACCGTGCGCCTAACTTAACCTCTTATCCTAACGTTAATGCATAACCCATTTCCTGAGAACAACCCCTTTCCCATAATTCTAACCCTATCTCCTAGTCATCACTGTGACACCTAATCGCTAACCCTAATTCTAAACCGCTAACCCTAACCGTAACCCTACCTACAACCCTAACACTGACAGTAACCCTTACTTCTAACCCCAACGCTATGCCTAACAAAAACCCTAACCCTTGACCCTAACCCTTCACCGTAACCCATAAGCCTTACCCTAACACTTAACCCTAATCCTAAACCTAACCATTAAACCTAACCCTAGCTCTTAAAGCTAACCCTAAACCTTACCCTCACGACTAGACCTAACCCTGACACTAACCTAACACCTAACCCTAACCAGAACCCCTAAAGCTAACCCTGAAACCTATCCCTAACCCTAGCAGTAAATTTTAACCCTAAACCTATGCTCAACCCGTAACCCTAATCCTATCCTTTTACCCTAAAACTAACCCCTAAACCTAACCCCTATACCTCACCCTAACTCTAACCCCAATCCTAATTCTAACCATACCCCTTCATAAAACACTAACTCCAAACCGCTAACCCTAACACTAACCAAAAACCCTAATCACTAATCCCTAACCCTAACGCTTAACCTTTACCCTAACCGTTCACCCTCACCCTAAATCTTAACCCTGACCCTAACCTTAACCTTTAACTCTAAGCCTAACCCTTAACCCTACAGTAAGGAAGACCCTTAATGCTAATGGGATCCCTTATCCCTAACCCTAAGACTACAGCTAAAAATAACCCTAACCTTGGATCCTTAAACCTAACCCCTAACACTTACTTTAACCCCAAACCCTAACCCTAATCCTAAGCATTAAACCTAACCCTATCTCTTAACCCTAACGCTAGCCCTTACCCTAACGCCTAGATCTAACCCTAAATCTAACCTACCGCCTAATCTTAACCTTAAGCACTAATGCTAACACTAACCCTGAACCCTAAACCTACCCATAACCCTTAACACTAACACTATCCGTGAACCTTAACCTGACCCTAACCATTACCCGCACCCAAGCATTTAACCATGACCCTAACCCTAATCCTTAATGATAACCCTAACACTAAACCCTAACCCTAAGCCCAACACTTATCCCTAATCCTATCCCTTAACCCTAACCCTAATACTACCCCCTAAACGTAACCCTAACCGTGACCAATAAACCTAACCCTAAACTCTAACACAAACCATAGCACATAACTCTAACCCTAAAACTAACCCTAACCCTAACCCTAAACCCTAACTCTTAACCTTAACCCTAAGCGTTAACTCTCACGCTAACCTTTAATCCTAACCCTAATCCTAATCTTCAACCCTAAACCTAACACTTAACCCTAACCCTGTACCTAACCCTAACCCCTGATCTTAACCCTAACCGTAAACCTCAAACCTAAACCAAAGTGTAACCGTTAAAATTAAGAGTAACCTTTAACCCTAACCCTAATCCCTAACCCTAAGCCCTCACCCTAACACTAAACTTCATCCTTAACTCTAACCATAATCCTAACCCTAAATCTAATTCTCAGACTTCTTGCATTCTTAGAGTTTAGAAAGCCTGCAATCCTCCCATGCCATGCGTGAAAGGAGGCTCTACCACTGTGTCCTGCATGAAACCCACGGGCCAATACACAGAGTATGATAGAGTGGGATCCCGGGTACAATCCCAGCCCCCTAAACTCCCCCCGCCCGCCTAATGCAGACAGGGCCCGTGCGCTAAGCATAAACAATACCTTTAACAGAGAACCCTAACCCTGAACATTACACCCAACCCTGTTCCTATTTCTCCCCTTAACACGTAAACCTCACCGTGCGCCTAACTTTAACCACTTATCCTAACGTTAATGCATAACCCATTTCCTGAGAACAACCCCTTTCCCATAATTCTAACCCTATCTCCTAGTCATCACTGTGACACCTAATCGCTAACCCTAATTCTAAACCGCTAACCCTAACCGTAACCCTACCTACAACCCTAACACTGACAGTAACGCTTACTTCTAACCCCAACGCTATGCCTAACAAAAACCCTAACCTTTGACCCTAACCCTTCACCCTAACCCCTAAGCCTTACCCTAACCCTTAACCCTAATCCTAATCCTAACCATTAAACCTAACCCTAGCTCTTAAAGCTAACCCTAAACCTTACCCTCACGACTAGACCTAACCCTGACACTAACCTAACACCTAACCCTAACCAGAACCCCTAAAGCTAAGCCTGAACCCTATCCCTAACCCTAGCAGTAAACTTTAACCCTAAACCTAAGCCCAACCCGTAACCCTAATCCTATCCTTTTACCCTAAAACTAACCCCTAAACCTAACCCCTATACCTCACCCTAACTCTAACCCTAACCCTAATTCTAACCATACCCCTTCATAAAACACTAACTCCTAACCGCTAACCCTAACACTAACCAAAAACCCTAATCACTAATCCCTAACCCTAACGCTTAACCTTTACCCTAACCGTTAACCCTCACCCTAAAACTTAACACTGACCCTAACCTTAACCTTTAACTCTAAGCCTAACCCTTAACCCTACAGTAAGGAAGACCCTTAATGCTAATGGGATCCCTTATCCCTAACCCTAACACTACAGCTAAAAATAACCCTAACCTTGGATCCTTAAACCTAACCCCTAACACTTACTTTAACCCCAAACCCTAACCCTAATCCTAAGCATTAAACCTAACCCTATCTCTTAACCCTAACGCTAGCCCTTACCCTAACGCCTAGATCTAACCCTAAATCTAACCTACCGCCTAATCCTAACCTTAAGCCCTATTGCTAACTCTAACCCTGAACCCTAAACCTACCCATAACCCTTAACACTAACCCTATCCGTGAACCTTATACGTGACGATAACCATTAACCGCAACAAGCATTTAACCCTAACCCTAACCATAATCCTTAATGCTAACCCTAACACTAAACCCTACCCTAAGCCCAACACTTAACCCTATTCCTATCCCTTTACCCTAACCCTAACCCTAATGCTAACCCCTAAACTTAACCCTAACCTTGAACAATAAACCTAATCCTAACCTCTAACACAAATCATAGCACATAACTCTAACCCTAAAACGAACCCTAACCCTAAACCTAACCCTAAACCCTAAGTCTTAACCTTAACACTAAGCGTTAACTCTCACGGTAACCTTTAATCCTAACCCTAATCCTAGTCTTCAACCCTAAACCTAACACTTAACCCTAACCCTGTACCAAACCCTAACCCCTCATCTTAACCCTAACCGTAAACCTCAACCCTAAACCAAAGTGTAACCGTTCAACCTAAGTGTAACATTTAACCCTAACCCTAAGCCCTAACCCTAAGCCCTCACCCTAACACTAAACTTCATCCTTAACCCTAACCATAATCCTAACCCTAAATCTAATTCTCAGACTTCTTACTTTCTTAGAGTTTAGAAAGCCTGCAATCCTCCCATGCCATGCGTGAAAGGAGGCTCTACCACTGTTTCCTGCATGAAACCCACGGGCCCATACCCAGATTATGATAGAGTGGGTTCCCAGGTACAATCCCAGCCCACTAAACTCCCGCCCGCCTAATGCAGACAGGGCCCGTGCGCTAAGCATAAACAAAACCTTTAACAGATAACCCTAACCCTGAACATAACACCCAACCCTGTTCCTATTTCTCCCCTTAACACGTAAACCTCACCCTGCGCCTAACTTTAACCTCTTATCCTAACGTTAATGCATAACCCATTTCCTGAGAACAACCCCTATCCCATAATTCTAACCCTATCTCCTAGTCATCACTGTGACACCTAATCCCTAACCCTAATTCTAAACCGCTAACCCTAACCGGAACCCTACCTACAACCCTAACACTGACAGTAACCCTTACTTCTAACCCCAACGCTATGCCTAACAAAAACCCTAACCCTGCACCCTAACCCCTAAGCCTTACCCTAACCCTTAACCCTAATCCTAATCCTAACCATTAAACCTAACCCTAGCTCTTAAAGATAACCCTGAACCTTGCCCTCACGACTAGACCTAACCCTGACACTAACCTAACACCTAACCCTAACCAGAACCCCTAAAGCTAAGCCTGAGCCCTATCCCTAACCCTAGCAGTAAACTTTAACCCTAAACCTAATCCCATTCCGTAACCCTAATCCTATCCTTTTACCCTAAAACTAACCCCTAAACCTAACCCCTATACCTCACCCTAACTCTAACCCCAATCCTAATTCTAACCATACCCCTTCAGAAAACAGTAACTCCTAACCGCTAACCCTAACACTAACCAAAAACCCTAATCACTAATCCCTAACCCTAACGCTTAACCTTTACCCTAACCGTTAACCCTCACCCTAAATCTTAACACTGACCCTAACCTTAACCTTTAACTCTAAGCCTAACCCTTAACCCTACAGTAAGGAAGACCCTTAATGCTAATGGGATCCCTTATCCCTAACCCTAACACTACAGCTAAAAATAACCCTAACCTTGGATCCTTAATCCTAACCCCTAACACTTACTTTAACCCCAAACCCTAACCCTAATCCTAAGCATTAAACCTAACCCTATCTCTTAACCCTAACGCTATCCCTTACCCGAACGCCTAGATCTAACCCTAAATCGAACCTACCGCCTAATCCTAACCTTAAGCCCTAATGCTAACTCTAACCCTGAACCCTAAACCTACCCGTAACCCTTAACACTAACCCTATCCGTGAACCTTAACCCTGACCCTAACCATTACCCGAACCCAGGCATTTAACCCTGACCCTACCCCTAGTCCTTAATGATAACCCTAACACTAAACCCTAACCCTAAGGCCAACACTTAACCGTAATCCTATCCCTTAACCCTAACCCTAACCCTAACCCTAATGCTAACCCCTAAACGTAACCCTAACCGTGAACAGTAAAAATAACCCTAACCTCTAACACAAAACATAGCACATAACTCTAACCCTAAAACTAACCCTAACCCTAAACCTAACCCTAAACCCTAACTCTTAACCTTAACCCTAAGCGTTAACTCTCACGCTATCCTATAATCCTAACCCTAATCCTAATCTTCAACCCTAAACCTTACACTTAACCCTAACCCTGTACCAAACCCTAACCCCTCATCTTAACCCTAACCGTAAACCTCAACCCTAAACCAAAGTGTAACCGTTATACCTAAGAGTAACCATTAACCCTAAACCTAATCCCTAACCCTAAGCCCTCACCCTAACACTAAACTTCATCCTTAACCCTAACCATAATCCTAACCGTAAATCTAATTCTCAGACTTCTTGCATTCTTAGAGTTTAGAAAGCCTGCAATCCTCCCATGCCATGCGTGAAAGGAGGCTCTACCACTGTGTCCTGTATGAAACCCACGGACCCATACCCAGAGTATGATAGAGTGGCTTCCCGGGTACAATCCTAGCCCCCAAAACTCCCCCCCGCCCGCCTAATGTAGACAGGGCCCGTGCGCTAAGCATAAACAATACCTTTAACAGATAACCCTAACCCTGAACATTACACCCAACCCTGTTCCTATTTCTCCCCTTAACACGTGAACTTCACCGTGCGCCTAACTTTAACCTCTTATCCTAACGTTAATGCATAACCCATTTCCTGAGAACAACCCCTATCCCATAATTCTAACCCTATCTCCTAGTCATCACTGTGACACCTAATCCCTAACCCTAATTCTAAACCGCTAACCCTAACCGTAACCCTACCTACAACCCTAACACTGACAGTAACCCTTACTTCTAACCCCAACGCTATGCCTAACAAAAACCCTAACCCTTGACCCTAACCCTTCACCCTAACCCCTAAGCCTTACCCTAACCCTTAACCCTAATCCTAATCCTAACCATTAAACCTAACCCTAGCTCTTAAAGCTAACCCTAAACCTTACCCTCACGACTAGACCTAACCCTGACACTAACTTAACACTTAACCCTAACCAGAACCCCTAAAGCTAAGCCTGAACCCTATCCCTAACCCTAGCAGTAAACTTTAACCCTAAACCTAAGCCCAACCCGTAACCCTAATCCTATCCTTTTACCCTAAAACTAACCCCTAAACCTAACCCCTATACCTCACCCTAACTCTAACCCCAATCCTAATTCTAACCATACCCCTTCATAAAACACTAACCGCTAACCTAACACTAACCAAAAACCCTAATCACTAATCCCTAACCCTAACACTTAACCTTTACCCTAACCGTTAACCCTCACCCTAAATCTTAACACTGACCCTAACCTTAACCTTTAACTCTAAGCCTAACACTTAAGCCTACAGTAAGGAAGACCCTTAATGCTAATGGGATCCCTTATCCCTAACCCTAACACTACAGCTAAAAATAACCCTAACCTTGGATCCTTAAACCTAACCCCTAACACTTACTTTAACCCCAAACCCTAACCCTAATCCTAAGCATTAAACCTAACCCTATCTCTGAACCCTAACGCTAGCCCTTACCCTAACGCCTAGATCTAACCCTAAATCGAACCTACCGCCTAATCCTAACCTTAAGCCCTAATGCTAACTCTAACCCTGAACCCTAAACCTACCCGTAACCCTTAACACTAACCCTATCCGTGAACCTTAACCCTGACCCTAACCATTACCCGCACCCAAGCATTTAACCCTGACCCTACCCCTAATCCTTAATGATAACACAAACACTAAACCCTAACCCTAAGCCCAACACTTAACCCTAATCCTATCCCTTAACCCTAACCCTAACGCAAACCCCTAAACCTAACCCTAACCGTGACCAGTAAACCTAACCCTAACCTCTAACACAAACCATAGCACATAACTCTAACCCTAAAACTAACCCTAACCCTAACCCTAAACCCTAACTCTTAACCTTAACCCTAAGCGTTAACTCTCACGCTAACCTTTAATCCTAACCCTAACCCTAATCTTCAACCCTAAACCTAACACTTAACCCTAACCCTGTACCAAACCCTAACCCCTCATCTTAACCCTAACCGTAAACCTCAACCCTAATCCAAAGTGTAACCGTTAAACCTAAGGGTAACCTTTAACCCTAACCCTAATCCCTTACCCTAAGCCCTCACCCTAACACTAAACTTCATCCTTAACCCTAACCATAATCCTAAACCTAAATCTAATTCTCAGACTTCTTGCTTTCTTAGAGTTTAGAAAGCCTGCAATCCTCCCATGCCATGCGTGAAAGGAGGCTCTACCACTGCGTCCTGCATGAAACCCACGGGCCCATACCCAGAGTATGATAGAGTGGGTTCCCGGGTACAATCCCAGCCCCCTAAACTCCCCCCGCCCGCCTAATGCAGACAGGGCCCGTGCGCTAAGCATAAACAATACCTTTAACAGATAACCCTAACCCTGAACATAACACCCAACCCTGTTCCTCTTTCTCCTCTTAACACGTAAACCTCACCGTGTGCCTAACTTTAACCTCTTATCCTAACGTTAATGCATAACCCATTACCTGAGAAAAACCCCTATCCCATAATAATAACCCTATCTCCTAGTCATCACTGTGACACCTAATCCCTAACCCTAATTCTAAACCGCTAACCCTAACCGTAACCCTACCTACAACCCTAACACTGACAGTAAACCTTACTTCTAACCCCAACGCTATGCCTAACAAAAACCCTAACCCTGCACCCTAACCCTTCACCCTAACCCGTAAGCCTTACCCTAACCCTTAACCCTAATCCTAATCCTAACCATTAAACCTAACCCTAGCTCTTAAAGCTAACCCTAAACCTTACCCTCACGACTAGACCTAACCCTGACACTAACCTAACACCTAACCCTAACCAGAACCCCTAAAGCTAAGCCTGAACCCTATCCCTAACCCTAGCAGTAAACTTTAACCCTAAACCTAAGCCCAACCCGTAACCCTAATCCTATCCTTTTACCCTAAAACTAACCCCTAAACCTAACCCCTATACCTCACCCTAACTCTAACCCCAATCCTAATTCTAACCATACCCCTTCATAAAACACTAACCGCTAATCTAACACTAACCAAAAACCCTAATCACTAATCCCTAACCCTAACACTTAACCTTTACCCTAACCGTTAACCCTCACCCTAAATCTTAACACTGACCCTAACCTTAACCTTTAACTCTAAGCCTAACACTTAAGCCTACAGTAAGGAAGACCCTTAATGCTAATTGGATCCCTTATCCCTAACCCTAACACTACAGCTAAAAATAACCCTAACCTTGGATCCTTAAACCTAACCCCTAACACTTACTTTAACGCCAAACCCTAACCCTAATCCTAAGCATTAAACCTAACCCTATCTCTGAACCCTAACGCTAGCCCTTACCCTAACGCCTAGATCTAACCCTAAATCTAACCTACCGCCTAATCCTAACCTTAAGCCCTAATGCTAACTCTAACCCTGAACCCTAAACCTACCCGTAACCCTTAACACTAACCCTATCCGTGAACCTTAACCCTGACCCTAACCATTACCCGCACCCAAGCATTTAACCCTGACCCTACCCCTAATCCTTAATGATAACACTAACACTAAACCCTAACCCTAAGCCCAACACTTAACCCTAATCCTATCCCTTAACCCTAACCCTAACGCAAAACCCTAAACGTAACCCTAACCGTGACCAGTAAACCTAACCTTAACCTCTAACACAAACCATAGCACATAACTCTAACCCTAAAACTAAACCTAACCCCAACCCTAACCCTAAACCCTAACTCTTAACCTTAACCCTAAGTGTTAACTCTCACGCTAACCATTAATCCTAACCCTAATCCTAATATTCAACCCTATACCTAACACTTAACCCTAACCCTGTACCAAACCATAACCCCTAATCTTAACCGTAACCGTAAACCTCAACCCTAAACCAAAGTGTAGCCGTTAAACCTAAGAGTAGCCTTTAACCCTAACCCTAATCCCTAACCCTAAGCCCTCACCCTAACACTAAATTTCATCCTTAACCCTAACCATAATCCTACCCTAAATCTCATTCTCAGACTTCTTGCTTTCTTACAGTTTAGAAAGCCTGCCATCCTCCCATGCCATGCGTGAAAGGAGGCTCTACCACTGTGTCCTGCATGAAACCCACGGGCCCATACCCAGAGTATGATAGAGTGGGTTCCCGGGTACAATCCCAGCCCCCTAAACTCCCCCCGCCCGCCTAATGCAGACAGGGCCCGTGCGCTAAGCATAAACAATACCTTTAACAGATAACCCTAACCCTGAACATAACACCCAACCCTGTTCCTCTTTCTCCTCTTAACACGTAAACCTCACCGTGTGCCTAACTTTAACCTCTTATCCTAACGTTAATGCATAACCCATTACCTCAGAAAAACCCCTATCCCATAATAATAACCCTATCTCCTAGTCATCACTGTGACACCTAATCCCTAACCCTAATTCTAAACCGCTTACCCTAACCGTAACCCTACCTACAACCCTAACACTGACAGTAAACCTTACTTCTAACCCCAACGCTATGCCTAACAAAAACCCTAACCCTGCACCCTAACCCTTCACCCTAACCCCTAAGCCTTACCCTAACCCTTAACCCTAATCCTAATCCTAACCATTAATCCTAACCCTAGCTCTTAAAGCTAACCCTAAACCTTACCCTCACGACTAGACCTAACCCTGACACTAACCTAACACCTAACCCTAACTAGAACCCCTAAAGCTAAGCCTGAACCCTATCCCTAACCCTAGCAGTAAACTTTAACCCTAAACCTAAGCCCAACCCGTAACCCTAATCCTATCCTTTTACCCTAAAACTAACCCCTAAACCTAACCCCTATACCTCACCCTAACTCTAACCTCAATCCTAATTCTAACCATAACCCTTCATAAAACACTAACCGCTAATCTAACACTAACCAAAAACCCTAATCACTAATCCCTAACCCTAACGCTTAACCTTTACCCTAACCGTTAACCCTCACCCTAAATCTTAACACTGACCCTAACCTTAACCTTTAACTCTAAGCCTAACCCTTAACCCTACAGTAAGGAAGACCCTTAATGCTAATGGGATCCCTTATCCCTAACCCTAACACTACAGCTAAAAATAACCCTAACCTTTGATCCTGAAACCTAACCCCTAACACTTACTTTAACCCCAAACCCTAACCCTAATCCTAAGCATTAAACCTAACCCTATCTCTTAACCCTAACCCTAGCCCTTACCCTAACGCCTAGATCTAACCCTAAATCTAACCTACCGCTTAATCCTAAACTTAAGTCCTAATGCTAACTCTAACCCTGAACCCTAAACCTACCCGTAACCCTTAACACTAACCCTATCCGTGAACCTTAACCCTGACGCTAACCATTACCCGCACCCAAGCATTTAACCCTGACCCTAACCCTAATCCTTAATGCTAACCCTAAC